>NW_011494638.1:5470156-5544062 GCF_000754665.1 Bison bison bison | reverse complement strand
GATCAGAGCCCCCTTCTCCCTGTCCTCGGATTGTTTCGCACTGTCCAACTCATCATGCATTTCCGAGAGCTGATCCTGGAGATCTCTGATTTCAGTCTGGTGCTGCTCCGTTCCATCTTCACTTGGAACAGCCTGGCAGAAAAGGAAACCCACAAGAGAGATTCTCTCGGTCTCTGCTTATTTTCATCCAGTCTGCTTTCAGACCTTCAGATGGTCAAATAGAGTCATCTAAGTCCCCAAGTAGCCTCCCATTCTCTGTTCTGCGCTGAACAAAATATCACAAACCAGAAAGGCACTGGTAAGAACTATACCTGCAGTCTAATTGCCCAAGGAGAAGACAAGTGAGAACTCAAGCCATTGTAATGGGAAAAGTTATACAGCGATATTCTTCCCCAAAAGGAGACCACAGGGTACCAGAATTTGGATAGAGAAGATAAGGAATTAGGCCATAGAGCACAACTTTTATGATAAATGTTTTCACTAAAGGCACCTGACTCTGGACCAACCCCACTCTCAGTACTCCAGACCAGGAGAGTCAGCAAATTATGGCCCATGGGCCAATCTGGCCCACTGCCTGCTTTTGTAAATAAAGTTTTATTGGAACAAAACCATGCTCATTCATGTATTGCTTATGGTCATTTGCACAATACAATGGCAGAAATGAACAGTTTCATACAGTACGGTCCATAAACTCTAAAACATTTGTTATCTAACAGAGAAAAGTTTGCCGACCTCTGTTCCAAATTAAACTCACAGCTGTTCTACCTTTTTTATTTTGTAAAGTCTTTTAGTTCAGTCGCTCAGTTGTACCCTACTCTTTGCGACCCCATGGACTGCAGCACGTCAGGCTTCCCTGTCCATCACCAACTACAGGAGCCTATTCAAACTCACATCCATTGAGTCGGTGATGCCATCCAACCATCTCATCCTCTGCCATACCCTTCTCCTCTTACCTCCAATCTTTCCCAGCATCAGAGTCTTTTCAAATGAGTCAGTTCTTCGCATCAAGTGGCCAAAGTGTTGGAGTTTCAGTTTCAGCATTAGTCCTTCCAATGAATATTTGGGACTGATTTCCTTTAGGATGGACTGGTTAGATCTCCTTGCTGTCCAAGGGACTCTCAAGAGTCTTCTCTAACACCGCAGTTCAAAAGCATCAATTCTTTGCAGCTCAGCTTTCTTTATAGTTCAATTCTCACATCCATATATGACTACTGGAAAAACCATAGCTTTGACTAGACTGACCTTAGTTGGCAAAATAATGTCTCTGCTTTTTAATATGCTGTCTAGGTTGATCAAAGCTTTTCTTCCAAGGAGCAAGCGTCTTTTAATTTCATGGTGGCAGTCACTGTCTGCAGTGATTTTGGAGCCCAAGAAAGTAAAGTCTTTCACTGTTTCCACTGATTCCCCATATATCTGCAAAGAAGTGATGGGACCGAATGACATGATCTTAGTTTTCTGAATGTTGAGTTTTAAGCCTACTTTTTTACTCTCCTCTTTCACTTTCATCAACAGGCTCTTTAGTTCTTTGTTTCTGGCATAAGTGTGGTGTCATCTGCATATCTGAAGTTATTGATATTTCTCCTGGCAATCTTGATTTCAGCTTGTGCTTCACCCAATCCAGCATTTCTCATGATGTACTGTGCATATAACTGAAATAAGCAGGGTGACAATATACAGCCTTGTCATACTCCTTTCCCGAATTGGAACCAGTCTGTTGTTTCATGTCCAGTTCTAATTGTTGCTTCCTGACCTGCATACAGATTTCTCAGGAGGCAGGTCAGGTGGTCTGGTATTCCCATCTCTTTAAGAATTTTTCAGTGTGTTGTGATTCACATAAATGCTTTGGCATAGTCAATAAAGCCAAAGTATGTGTTTTTTTGGAACTCTCTTGCTTTTTCGATGACCCAGCAGATGTTGACAATTTGATCTCTGGTTCCTCTGCCTTTTCTAAATCCAGCTTGAGCATCTGGAAGTTCACAGTTCACATACTGTTGAAGCCTGGTTTGGAGAATTTTGAGCATTAATTTGCTAGCATGTGAGATGAGTGCAATTGTGTAGCAGTTTGAGCATTCTTTGGCATTGCCTTTCTTTGGGATTGGAATGAAAACTGACCTTTTCCAGTCCTGTGGCCACTGCTGAGTTTTCCAAATTTGCTGGCATATTGAGTGCAGCACTTTCACAGCATCATCTTCCAGCATTTGAAATAGCTTAACTGGAATTCCATCACCTCCACTAGCTTTGTTCGTAGTGATGCTTTCTAAGGCCCACTTGACTTCACATTCCAGGATGTCTAGCTCTAGGTGAGTGATCACACCATCCTGATTATCTGGATCATGAAGATCTTTTTTGTACAGTTCTTCTATTCTTGCCACCTCTTTTTAATATCTTCTGCTTCTGTTAGGTCCATACCATTTCTGTCCTTTATTGAGCCCATCTTTGCATGAAATGCTCCCTTAGTATCTCTGATTTTCTTGAAGAGATCTCTAGTCTTTCTCATTCTATTGTCTTCCTCTGTTTCTTTGCATTGATTGCTGAGAAAGGCTTTCTTATCTCTCCTTGCTATTCTTTGGAACTCTGCATTCAAATGGGTATATCTTTCCTTTTCTCCTTTGCCTTTCACTTGTCTTCTTTTCATAGCTATTTGTAAGGCCTCCTCAGACAGCCATTTTGCCTTTTTGCATTTCTTTTTCTTGGGGATTGTCTTGATCCCTGCCTCCTGTACAATGTCATAAACCTCTGTCCATAGTTCTTCAGACACTCTATCAGATCTAATCCCTTGAATTTATTTGTCACTCCCACTGTATAATCATGGGAGAAGGCAATGGCAACCCACTCCAGTACTCTTGCCTGGCAAATCCTATGGACAGAGGAGCCTGGTAGGCTGCAGTCCATGGGGTCGCTGGGAGTTGGACACGACTGAGCAACTTCACTTTCACTTTTCACTTTTCACTTTTATGCACTGGAGAAGGCAATGGCAACCCACTCCAGTGTTCTTGCCTGGAGAATCCCAGGGATGGCGGAGCCTGTTGGGCTGCCGTCTACGGGGTTGCACAGAGTCGGACATGACTGAAGCGACTTAGTAGCAGCAGCAGTGTAATCATAAGGGATTTGATTTAGGTCATACCTAAATGGTCTAGTGGTTTTTCCCTACTTTCTTCAATTTAAGTCTGAATTTGGCAATAAGGAATTCATGATCTGACCCACAGTCAGCTTCCGATCTTGTTTTTGCTGACTGTATAGAGCTTCTCCATCCTTGGCTGCAAGGAATATAATCAATCTGATTTCGGTGTTGACCATCTGGTGATGTCCATGTGTAGAGTCTTCTCTTGTGTTGTTGGAAGACGTTGTTTGCTATGACCAGTGCATTCTCTTGGCAAAACTCTACTAGCCTTTGCTCTGCTTCGTTCTGTACTCCAAGGCCAAATTTGCCTGTTACTCCAGGTATTTCTGGACTTCCTACTTTTGCTTTCTAGTCCCCTATAATGAAAAGGACATCTTTTTTGGGTGGTAGTTATAGAAGGTCTTGTAGGTCTTCACAGAACCGTTCAACTTCTTCTTCATCTTCTTCTATGGGGCATATACTTAGATTACTGTGATACTGAATGGTTTGCCATGGAAATGAACAGAGATCATTCTGTCATTTTTGAGATTGCATCCAAGTACTGCATTTTGGACTCTTGTTTACTATGATGGCTACTCCATTTTTTTTAAGGCATTCTTGCCCATAGCAGTAGATATAATGGTCATCTAAGTTAAATTCACCCATTCCAGTCCATTTTAGTTCAATGATTTCTAAAATGTCGACGTTCACTCTTGCCATCTCCTGTTTGACCACTTCCAATTTGTCTTGATTCATGAACCTAACATTCCAGGTTCCTATGCAATATTGCTCTTTACAGCATTGGACCTTGCTTCTATCACCAGTCACATCCACAGCTGGGTGTTGTTGCTTTGGCTCCATCTTTTCATTCTTTCTGGAGTTATTTCTCCACTGATCTCCAGTAGCATACTGGGCATCTACCGACCTGGGGAGTTCATCTTTCAGTGTCCTATCTTTTTGCCTTTTCATACTGTTCATGGGGTTCTCAAGGCAAGAATACTAAAGTGGTTTGCCATTCCCTTCTCCAGTGGAGCACGTTTTGTCAGAACTCTCCACCATGACCCTTCTGTCTTGGGTGGCCCTACACAGCATGGCTCATAGTGTCATTGAGTTAGACAAGGCTGTGGTCCATGTGATCAGATTGGTTAGCTTTCTGTGAGGGAAAACCACAGTCTGTCTGCCCTCTGTTGGAGAAGGATAAGAGGCTTATGGAAGCTTTCTGATGGGAGAGACTGACTGAGGGGGAAACTGGGTCCTGTTTTGATGGGCAGGGCCATGCTCAGAAAATCTTTAATCCAATTTTCTGTTGATGGGCAGGGCTGTGTTCCCTCCCTGCTATTTGACCTGAAGCCAAACTATGGTGGAGGTAATGAAGATAATGTCGACTTCCTTCAAAAGCTCCCATGCAGGCACTGCTACAGTCAGTGCCCCCAGCCCTGCACCAGGCCACCACCGACCCAGGCCTCTGCCAGAGACTCCTGGACACTCACGGGCAAGTCTGGGTCAGTCTCTTGTGGGGGTCACTGTTCCTTTCTCCTGGGTCCTGGTGTGCTGAAGGTTCTTCTGTTTGTGCCCTCCAAGAGTGTGTTTCCCCAGTCCTGTGTAAGTTCTGGGGGCTCTATGGTGGGGTTAATGGCGACCTCCTCCAAGAGGGCTTATGCCATACCCAGGTCTACTGCACCCAGAGCCCCTGCCCCTGTCCCTGCAGCAGTCCACTGCTGACCCGTACCTCCTCAGGAGACACTCAAACACAGTAAAGTCTTTACTACACTAAATTTCAGGGTTTTTTTCTTTTCAACCTCTTTTCTGAAATTAACCTCTAAGAATATTTTAAAAGCACACACCATACCATCAAAATGCCAAAGGTAATGAAATGCTTTTATGATACAATGTCCTATTGTTCTTGAATTTCCCTCTAGATTTCACTCCTGCTTAACCTCTCACATAAAGCTTCTGTCACAGCCAGTGGACTTCACTGCACCATTCATTTCAGACCTTCGTTTCAAGTCCTTTTGTCACAGATTTTTTTTTTCAGGTTAGAATACAATTTATTGAGATGCAGCTCACACATTCAGACATCCCACATGTTATACATGCTCATTCTGTATTTCACACAAATTTAATCAGATATAAAACACTCACCATGAGGTATTCGAAGTATTCCTTTGTATATGCCACATTTGTTCAGATGCAATACACATTCATTTAGACATTCTCCTCACACAACTGGGTCAGGTATTTTACTTGTATGTTCTTAAATCACTGCTAGAATCCCAACAATCACATAACTGTAGGCTCTGGTTTCTTGTTCATGGATTTCTACATGTGGACAGGTTTTCATCTACACAGACTCTTTAGATAGGATGCTCTTGCAACAAGAGCAAGTAGGGAAAAAACGGTGGTGGATTTATTGCTAATCTTTCTCTTTTAAATCTCTTGAAATGAATAAAATATCCACTGTCACAGATTTTAATACAACAAAATGGCAGGGCCGTTTGGGCTTGACTTTCTCTCTAAAGACACAAAAGAAGTATAAACACTGGTCACAAAAGCCAGCATCGTCCAGGATAAAACTCTGAACGCAGAAGACTGTGGAGGTCACATGACATTGCTTTGTAGAGACTGGACTCAGGCTCTTAAAGTATCTCTAGATACAACACTCGGGATTCCCAGCTGCTCACTTAACCTGCCATGAGATCCACTTTAAGGGCTAGAATTTTATAAAACATCCTTTGAGGTGCACAAACAATTTTTAAATTCTGCTTACCAGTCTACACGTCACTGGTTTTACAATTTTGCAAGGGTAAGAGGGAAAAAAGGCAGATTCAGCAGCCCCTATGAAGATCTGGAAGGTTGCGGAGAATTAAACGGACAGAAAGAATCTGGCTCCATGGGCTCAGGAGCCTGGGTGGGGAGGGCTCAGACTCTGAGCCCACACTTACTCCTCCAGGTGTCTCCGGAGCGCCCCCTCACTTTCCTCCAGCCGCCGCTGCAGCACAGTGCTCTCCTCCACCTTGCTGTCATGCTGGCTTTGCAACACTTCTAAGTCTGCTTTCATCCTGTCTCTCTCTTCTTTGATGTTCTGCTGATTCTAAAACACATGTGTGTGAGTTAAAGCACCTCCACTGTACACTAATGTCACCCCACTGAATCCTGAATCTCAGATGGACTCCATGTCTCTGCATTTAGATTATTAAACAACCTGATGGAACTGTGCAATTAAGGCATCTGCTAAGTTGCTTCAGTCGTGTCTGACTCTGTGCGACCCCATAGATGGCAGCCCACCAGGCTCCCCCGTCCCTGGGATTCTCCAGGCAAGAACACTGGAGTGGGTTGCTATTTCCTTCTCCAATGCATGAAAGTGAAAAGTGAAAGTGAAGTCACTCGGTCATGTCCGACTCTTAGCGACTCCATGGACTGCAGCCTACCAGGCTCCTCCATCCATGAGATTTTCCAGGCAAGAATATTGGAGTGGGGTGCCACTGCCTTCTCCAAATTAAAGCATAAGAGTTCACAACTAGAAAGAATACTGAACATTTAATGAATTGTAATACTTCTAAAAGAAAAACACAAACACATCTTAATCACATTCTGCTATTTCTACTACCTAGTCCAGACATTTTATATACATTTAGTTTCCAATTTGCCCATCTGAATCCAACAGCATTTCTGTTACCCTGTCAAAGCCAACATTCTCTACATGCTTTGGTTCAGTTCAGTCACTCAGTCATGTCCAACTCTTTGCAAACCCACGGACTGCAGCTTCCCTGTCCATCATCAACTCCAGGAGCCTACTCAAACTCATGTCCATCAAGTCGGTGATGCCATCCAACCATCTCATCCTCCGTCGTCCCCTTCTCCTCCCACCTTCAATCCCTCCCAGCATCAGGGTCTTTTCCAATGAGTTCTTTGCATCAGGTGGCCAAAGTATTGGAGTTTCAGCTTCAGCATCAGCCCTTCCAATGAATATTCAGGACTGATTTCCTTTAGGATGGACTGGTTGGATCTCCTTGCAGTCCATAGGACTCTCAAGAGTCTTCTCCAGCACCACAGTTCAAAAGTATCAATTCTTTGGTGTTCAGCTTTCTTTACAATCCAACTCTCACATCCATACATGACTACTGGAAAAACCATAGCTTTGCCTAGACAGACCTTTATTGGTAAAGTAATGTCTCTGCTTTTTAATAGGCTGTCTAGGTTGGTGATAGCTTTTCTTCCAAGGAGCAAGCATCTTTTAGTTTCATGGCTGCAGTCACCATCTGCAGCCATGATTTTGGTTACTTACCAAAAAAAAAAGTCTTCAGAAAACAGGAATTAAATTTACAGGAATTTGCTCAGTAATGCGAAGAAAGTTTCTCTTGGGAAAAAAATTGTTTTCATTTCACTTGGGCAACCCAAGGTACTTAAAATACTCTATCAATCAAGACAGAAAAGAATAAAATAGTACAAAGAAAAATCACAGGTACCTTGACTTCCAGTTGAAGCTGTGTCTGAAGTTCAGCCACTTCTGTGGTCAACTTGTTCTTCTGTTCCAAGAGATCTTTGACTTCAGATGAAGAATTAGAAGCCTACAATCAATTGCAAAGATATTAAATGTTCAAGGTGCTTTATTTTTTTTTTCTTGTATAGATTTAACAGGATGACACTCTCAAAAGGATTTGGCTAAAACCCTATAGCAAAGTGGTTAGAAAATTACAAATAAAAGGGAGGGGAAAGCAGAAATGAAAGCCAGAAAAGGCAGTGTCTTGGCTCTCATGCACCCAAATCCAGGTGTGAGCCATGCGTGAACCTAGAATGATGTACTTCCTCATCTGTTCCTGGGAAGCAGACCGGAAACCAACAATCAACAAAAACAGAGGCCCTCCTATTTTCTTAGGCAAAATGAGAACAATCCATCTCAGAAATTCAAACCTAACCCAAGGAGAAAAATTGTAGGTTGTTCTTTTCCAAACAAAAACTGCCTGCTTCTCTGCTTTCCAATATGGTTCCAGCCTATTAAGGGAGAGGGTTCTCTTTCAGGAAGTCACTTAACTGACACCAAAATAAAAAAACCTTTGCCAGCAAATAATCGGATTCATAAGTGAGAGACACAGAGAGTAGAAAAATGTGGATAATTAAGCAGTCACAGTACTCTGACTGGAGCCAGAAGTCTAAGGGCCTAAGTTCACCTCATTATCTCCGGCTTGATTAAGAAGGAGCAGCTTCTTAACTGGTCTCCCTTCCTCTAATCTTACCTCTCTCCAAAAGCTACAAAGGAATGAATTTTTACAAACACAACACCACTCATGGCCATTTAAAAGTCCATCAGTGTTAACCTATCACCTTCTGCCTGAAATGACATGATTTACAAGGTCCTTCCTATCTGGTGCCTGGTCCCCACATCCTAGCTCCCTCCTCCAGCTACACTAAACTACCTCCAGTCCCCTAAACATGACAAGTGCACATCTCTTTATATTTTATGTTTTTTGTGCTGTTCCCTCTACCTAGAATGCCCTGCCTTTCCCCCTTGTCTAGGAGAATTCTATGATATTTTGAGACAACATTAGAGTTATTGACTCCAGAAGGGCTACCCCGACTTTCCCAGTTAAGGCTGGATACCCTTCATCTGGGACCACAATGACAATCTGAACATCAAGACCAAAGGATGCATTCTCCAAGAGAATATGCAGGTAAATGAAAAGCAACAGTCGTGGTGATGATTTGTATGTAAAAGTTTCAGCAAAAAAATTCTAACCTAATTGTAAAAACTGTTCAGTTCCTAAAGCCTGCCTACAAGCAAAGTATATAATTTAACGGTTCCCCAGTGGGAACTGTGTGCCCGTGTGCATTTATATAACTTATATATTTACAAATTCAATACATAATATATAACAGAATATATGAAAAATAAGTATATAATATGTAAATCTGTAACTGTAAACAGTTATATGTAGTAAATTAATCAATTAAAACTTTAAATGTTTTTATTTGATACCAGAGCAGCAGTCTGGGAATACTGAACAACAGAGGAAAAAGGATAGTTGATGCCTTAAAATATTCTTCATTCACATGTTGCCAAAGTTAAAAAAGAAGCTATAGACATATTCCCTGTTGCCTGCCTCTGGGTATCTCCTCTTTCCTTCCAGTGCAGAATACTCTCCCAACAAGGGAAAAGGGAAGATGCCCAAGCAAGAAATGGGCCCAAGTCAAGGTGGCACAAAATTGAGAGACAAGATTTTAGTCCTCCCTCATAAATCCTGCTTCCCTTCGTGACACAAAGTATGTCCAGCATTTAGCAGATGCTCACTAAATAAGAGATGACTGCCTTAACCAAAAAAATTTCCCAAGTCCCAACTCAACAGTCCCAAGTCCCCAATATAATAAATTATAAACAGGCAGATTTTCTTAAAAAAAAAAAAAAAAACTTTGGCCCCACTCCACTCCTTCAGCCCACACGGGTCAGCCCATCAGTCTCTCTTTCATATTCTCTAGTTTGAGAATGTGTGTCCAAGCCTATTCATACTTACTTTTCAAACCTGCCTACTATAATGCTAGGGTTCTCCATCTAATGCTTCATTTTTCCTAGTCTTCTTTTCCCTTTCTAAATTTTACCACCTATCACTTTGTCCTGTTTTATTTTACAGATTTTTTTAAAAGTAAAATTTCTTAAAAACCTTTCTAGAAAATAGGCAGATACAAATTACCAACAGTGAAAGCATGCTGTTCCATCTTTGGTACTGCCTACTACATGGCAAACTCCCCACTTCCTGCTGCAACCAAAAGTACAGACTGAAGAAAGCAATCTGCCTGCCATGCTCCATGTGAAATGCCCTCTACAAAGCACCAAGCTTCTCCTTACTTGATTATTTCCTTGTGTGCTCCCTGCTGCTCGAGATTTCAAAGTCTGTATTTTCTCAAACACCAGGTTGACCTTCCTCTTAGTAGCATCATCATTATCGGTGCTTCTGGAAAAGACACAGCAGAAAACAATTTTAAAAAATGAAGGCACAACCGTTAGTCTCAGACTATTTTATGTGCCACAACGCACAAACAATAAGCCCTTTAAGAAGATAAACTGGGACTTGCTTGGTGATCCAGTGGTTAAGAATCTGCCTGCCAATGGAGGGGATGCTGGTTCAATCCCTGGTCCGGGAAGATTCCACATGCCAAAGGTAACAAAGCCCATGCGCCACAAATACTGAGGCTCACATGCCTAAAGCCCATGCTCTGCAATGAGAGAAGCCCAGGCACCACAACTAGTGAGTAGGCCTGGCTCGCCCCAACTAGAGAAAGCCCTTGCGCAGCAATGAAGACCCAGCATGGCACAGACAAAAATGAAAAATAAAATTTAACCAAAAAAAGATAGACTGCAACAGGAAAAAATGAAGGTTCAGACAGAACCCATGTGAGGAGAACAGGATGGATACGGCATTTTTTCCCAAAGAATTGGTTCTATTTTACCACTTGATTTGGGAGAGAGGTTTTCATTTCCAGACATGTGAAAGAGACACAGGTACATACTAAATAAGCTTGAAGATGACATCCAATAAACATTTAGTCATCTATTTCTTGCCTAAATTAAATGACAAATATTTATTCCAACACAGAATCTCTCCTATATGTGTGTGACACTATGAATGCCCCACAATGATATTAAATTTGTTTTAGCCTTTGTTTAAAAAAATAAATCCCCCAAGCCAAGGTTGTCAACACGGCTGTCCTCTGTCTAGACTTTCACAGGTAATGGTCAGATAAAGTTCTATTAACAGCTAGGCACCCTGCACCTTTTATCACACATACCTGACACTTAAGAAAAGTTAATAAGTTTCCTTAAATAAGTGTCTCCCATTAAAGTCTGTCTCAGTCTCTCAGTAAATCAAGGGCCAAAAAAAAAACACAAAAGAATGTAGAGAAACCATTTTAAATGTTAAAAGTTCTTCTACTTTAATTTTCTCATGGTAAAACCCTTCACAGAAAGACACTAATAACTAGTTCTTAGTTAGAAGAATCTCTTTACTTTTTTTTCCTTCAAAAGAGCCCCTATCTTATATTTTGAATGATTCTGTCAGCTCTACATTACTGACAGAAAATTGTAAGCCACAATACAAAACTATGAAGTGTTCTGATACCAATGAGTATTTTTGCCAAGTGACTTTCAGTCATGTCAGAGTATAAAGCTTTTCTTCTTTTTAATCATATCTGATGAGAGAACTGAAACAGAAACTTCAAATTCCTGGCCTAGAATCCCAGCTTATTTGGTATCTAAGTAAGGACTGAAAACCAGATTATTCAAACTCAACCTTCCCAGATAAGTAAGTGGAAAGCACAGCTTTTAAATGACTCATTAAAAATAATGGAAGCAGGGGCTCCCCGCCAACATCAACTCTGGGGAGAGGTGGTGTTTTTATTTGTAACTTATAATAAGGGACGATAGATTACATTTGTGTATACAGAGGCAAATTCAAGTCAATGACTGATTCAATTCAAAACTGAATAGACAGTCTTCCTATCTTTGAATTTGTTTCTAAAATAGTGGAGAGTCAGAGTCATTTTGAACTTTTAAAGTATTATGTCGTTCCCTACATTTCCTTCCCCTTCTTCACCCTCCTCCACCCAAGTCTCAAATGCTGTTATGAAAACTCCAGCCACGGAGCCTGAACCCTGAAATGGCTCACACAGGGCAGGAAGGAAGCACAAAACACAAGGTCTCAGAAGAGAAAAGTAAGAAGCCCGCCATAAAGGACAATACTGTGCTCCTTGAAGGAAAATCACTAACCCTTCTTTGAGGTAATTGTAAAGTATCTGCTTGGCCGTCTCCTCGTTGGTTTGCTGAGTGAGCTCCTGCTGGCCTTTTAACAGATCCGGTGTGGCCTGGAACACAACGTCTGTTATTAGATCACAGGATGAAGCTTCCAGGAAGAAGGCAACACCCCACAGCAGAAGCTTCCAAACACATTCCTACTTTCCAGAAAGAATTCCTCAGGTAAGGATGCTCATTACAACTGGTTCCACCACTTAGTAGCCCTGTAACCCTGGGCAACATACTTAACTTTTCCTCACCTCAATTTTTCACCTGTAAATAGAAGTTAATAACACCTTCCTTCATGGGGTTGGTGAGATCCTGTAATACATAACAAATAGTGCCTGGCACTTACCAACCTTTTAATCCATCTTATCACTATCATTATCTTTTTATTGTTACTACCAAAACACTAAATGTACCACTTAAAGAAATTCCATCACTTCAGGATAAACCTGAATTAGGATTAACCTAATTTCTCAGGACAGAAATTAATCCAGTCACTCAATGTCATGAGGAAAATTAACACATCTAAACAAATCTAAGCATGGAGCCTCTCTTTGTTTTTTGAAAACAAATTCTGCATACTTTCAGATTTTACACAAACACAAAAAGAAAAATCGAGTCTCTCAATTGTGTTTGATAAGTTACTGCACAAACAAGAACAGGACAGGAATCTAGGGTTACTTAATTAGTTTAGAAAAATGAATGATTGGCAGGTCAAAATCCGCAGGGGAAAACTCTAAAAAATAATACTAATTCAAGATGATGCAATTACTGATTCAAGATGGAAGATACCTATTCCTACAGCCAGGATGGAGATGGTTTAGAAGGGAAACAAAATGACTCCCACCAGTATTACCTGAGTATTTGAAGTGGAAGTAAACGTCTTCACGGAAATCCTCTTGGTCCCTGAATCAGGGGAAGTCGCCAGCGCCGGATTCTGTAACATCAGCGTAGCCGTGGCTGTTTTGATTTCCTCCTCCTTCTTAGTCTGTGCTGGGAGGGAGGATGTGCGCCCAGTCGGACTTTCCTGAGCACTTTTGTTTTCTGGAACTTTCCCGTCTTTGTTCTGCAGGGGCGGCCTGGGCTGGGCACCCAGCAGCCTGGCGAAGGTGCGCCCCCCACCTTGCCTGCCCCGGTGCTCCTGCGCACGCGGCGGGCACACCTGTGATGGCCGCAGCAGGTGTTCGCTGGACTTGCCCAGGTTCCTGCTGAATTCCGTTAGGTACTCCGAGTTCCCCTGGAGACCGAAAGGAAAGGCACTGTCCACACTTCGGGACCTTTTCCTGTCTTCTGGGTTGATCCTGTTTCTCTTCCCAGACCTGCCTCTTCTCTGCATCCCAGGTTTTTGGTCAAATTTTTCAATCAACTGATCCACGCCAGGAATCGACCCCGTGTCAATATCCCGCCCAGTTCCAGGCAAGAAGGGGATGTACCTTCTGTTTTCGTGACGATTCACATTGTCGGCGTGGATGGCACATTCTTGATCATCGAGTAAAAATCTGTACAAAGAGTTGGCTGAAGTGGGAGTCGTGGATGACGAGGAGGATCTCCGGGACCGGGCTCCGTCCAGCACAGGCCCGGCTGAGTCCTGGCGCCGGAAGGGAAGCACATCCGGTCTGGTTTTCTTGGCTTCGAGGTGGGCTTGCAGGCTGGGGGTGGGCAGGGGCCTCCCGCTAGGGGCAAGAGCCTCCTCTGCCAGACATTCCTTGCTGCAGCTCTGAATGTTCATACACACCGAGGTCTGCTTCTTGGGGTCATCGATGACCACGGAGCTGCACAGACGGATGGCCGTCACATTGGACCTGGCCGGGTCTTCGGAGCGAGGGCTGGTGGGCTGGGAAAGGCTAGGTTTGGGCATGCAAGTCCAGGCCTTCTTATTGTTCGTCCCTTCTCTTAAAGCTTTCAGCCAACTGGTTTCAGGAGGCTGGTGATTTTTCAAGCTCAACTCATTCTTTTCAGGATCATAGGGCTGTAGAAGCTCTGGATGCCTCTCAAAGTTCAGCATGGGGGATGCTTTCCTTGGCTCCTCTTTGCGCTCTAGAGCCCCATTCTTGCCCTCAAAGACAGAGGGCTGTTTCAGGTTTCTTACTGGGCCAGGTGGGGCATATGGGTTTTCTGGGAGCTGCAGTTCTTCTGCACTGCTCTCTTCCACCACAGACCCCTTGCTGGGATGGAGGGGCAGGTTGTTTATCATCGGAGCTGGAAATGATGGCCCGTTTTCAGAAAAAGATGTGCCTGCCAGACACTGCTCTGTGTTATTGAGGACTATGTAGGGGTGGCCATCAATGCCCTGGACCCGAATACTGACACCGTAGGAGCCTGCCTTAGCATGCTGGGAATTCCTGGACTTTCTGGTTTCATCACTTGTGAGTCTCAGGTGGACACCATATTCCTGTTGCACATGTTGATATTCACCAAAATACAGCTCCATGGTTCACTGGTCCCACTACCAGGGAAAAAGACGGGGTAAAAAGAGGACATTAAGTTAAAATTACATCTCTTTAAATAAAGATTATGAGAGAAAACTTGCAAAGTTCAGGGAAAAGAAAACACTTTTAATATAATACCAAATGCTCTTTCAAGCAGGCCCTTCTGGATGCCAGGGGCCCATGTGACCGCGGTGTTTGTCAACACCAAGCATGAACCCTGGCCTTAGGAGGGATGACTGGCGAAATGACTGATGCCTTTAGCAGAGCTTAATTATTCTCTCTAGCTGTGCCGGTTGCCCTGTTTTTTTCGTTAGTTCATTTCCTCACACTTTGTCTATTTATTTTTAACCAGTAGGGTGTTCGAGCTTACCAGCATTTGAGAACAAGATACTTTTCCATGAAAATAATTAATAAGAGCTAAGGTATTCTGATGCTTATTTCTCTTTTTTCAAAACTTAATTTTCCTGTCAAAACCCTTTCAAGCTTCTTTATGCACAATGCTGCTTTGAAAGCTTTATCATTATTTATTTGGATACACAGTTTAAAACATTTTTTACTTTAAGGAATCAAACAGTAATGATTAAAAATAAAAATTTTTTTTAAACAAAAAAGTTTAAGGAACATAAGGACCTGAAAATTGCTACTAAAACCTGAAAATTCAGGTCTCTTTATTTTCTGATGGGTCCTAATGCCAAGAATCTGGAGAAGGCAATGGCACCCTACTCCAGTACTCTTGCCTGGAAAATCCCATGGACGGAGGAGCCTGGTAGGCTGCAGTCCATGGGGTCGCCAGGAGTTGGACACGACTGAGCGACTCCATTTTCACTTTTTACTTTCATGCATTGGAGAAGGAAATGGCAACCCACTCCAGTGTTCTTGCCTGGAGAATCCCAGGGACGGGGAAGCCTGGTGGGCTGCCGTCTATGGGGTCACACAGAGTCAGACACAACTGAAGTGACTTAGCATAGCATAGCAATGCCAAGAATCACTGTCTTCACCCCTCTTGTGTGTGACCACCCTCGTCAAGAGACCATATAGATCACTAGGCAGGTCGCCCCAGCCACCCCACACTCAGAGGTTCTCTCACCAGAAATTCACTACTCTCACTCTGAAAACTCCGACAGCCACGGAGAGGCAGGAAGAGCAAAAACAACTGGTCACAGAAAACTGCTATCTTATTTTTTTCACTGTTAGCAGCATTTTTAAGTTTTCTTTCTATTCTGGCATCACTCTAGTAACATATTCTCCAAGAAAATCATCTATTTGACCCACATTTTCAAATTTATTTGCAGAGAATTTTGCAATGTATAAATCACTTCATCTCCTCTATATTTCTTACTTTCTAGCTTCATTTGTGCTTTCTTCACCTATTACTTTTGCAGGTAAAATACACGTCTACATATTTTTTTAAATTGTTGTTCCCCTAGAGAACTAGCTCAGACTTATCAATCATTTCTTTTTTTCTTAATTTTCTAATTTACTGAGGTCTAGTTTGATAATTATTCTTTCCTTCTGCTTTCCTTTATTCTGTTGTATTTCCAGTTTCTTGACTTGTATGCTTCATTTGTTTTTCACTCTTTGATAGTCCACAAATTTTGATATGTGACTATGTCAGGAATAGTGTTGGTTCCTAATGAACAGATGCCAAATAGCAACTTAAGAATTAGGATATTTTCCCCCCCAGAGATAGGAAGTTCAGAGCTGGAATAGATGCCAGGATATTTCTGAGAAATACCTCTTTTATCTTTCTACTCATCTACTTTTAACATGTATTAGACAACTTATAATTACAAGATAGCTGATCCAGCATCACACACACAAGTTTATTAGGCCATATGCGTCAACCTTTTTAAAGAGCTTTCTTGGAGGGCTCACCCACCAGTAATCCCTTGCACCTTATTGGTGAGAACTTAATCATGGATGGGGATGAGGATGACTTGTAGGTCATCCCCACCTACAAGAAAGGATTGGGAAATAGGATGTTGTCTCTTTTTTTTTTTAAGCTGGTCATTGACACTCTCAAAGTCAATGTTCTGTTGGTAAAAAGAGGAGAATGGACATTGGGAAGGCAGCCAGTAGTTTCCACCATGGAAATGTTTCTATTATTATTTTCTAGATAGTTTCAATTCGTGGTTTTGATTTATTTGACAAAAAAGTTGTTTTTGAGGAAGTTTTTGCATATCCGGTATGTTTGCTGTGTTGTTTTGGCTTGGGGGATCTTTATCTATGTTGTTAAGTTATATTTGCACTGCACTATGGTCAGAAAATGAAGTCACCGTAGTTCCCTCTGCCTTCCACTGGTTAGGACTGCAGTGCTGAGAGCACAGGTTCAGTCCCCAGCTGGGGAACTAAGATCTGCAAACTGCATGGAGCAGCCAAAAACACAAAGTGAAGTCACTATTATTTCTTTCTTTTTAAATGTATTGAGATTTCTTTTGTAGGCAAATACATAGATAATTTAATTTTTGTCACTGTTTAATTGGTGCTGGATGTGGTTTCTATTTTAAGCAATGGCATAGGCTTCCCAGGTGGCACTAGTGGTAAAGAACCTACCTGCCAATGCAATATATACCCATTTAATATACCCTTACCAATGATTTAGTTCAATTACACCACATGCGTTCACGCTTCGCCACTCAGTCGTGTCCAACTTTTTGCAATCCTTTTGGACTGTAGCCTGCCAGGCTCCTCTGTCCATGGGATTTTTCAGGTGAGAATACTGGAGTGGGTTGCCATTTCCTCTTCCAGGGGATCTTCTCAACCCAGGGATCAAATCTGGGTCTCCTGCATCATAGGTGGATTCTTTACCTGCTGAGCCATCGGGGAAGCCATCCACATTTGTCTCTCTGATCTGTCTCGGGCCTTCCTGGATATATCTGTCTCTTACCACTAGCTTAGCACCATCAGTTTGCTTGATGGTTATTTTAAATGTAAATCACATTAGATATCACCTGTCATTTAACAGATAGGAACAGCTTGAATACACGTACCTGCAGTGTTCATCATCTCACCGATTGCAATGAGTTTATAATGTCTACTTGCATTTTCAGAGTGATATTACTAACATTTTAAATAATTTAATTTTTAACCAACGTAAAATAAGATATAATGAAAACCTGTACTTTTCAGTTTCCTATCCCCAATCCTGATCACATTCCTCAGAGGAAACCAATTGCAAATTGTAGCTCTTTCTCCTCCATGTTGCTGACTAAAATACCTAGCTGTGATTTCTTAACCTATCATTTTTACATATTGTAGATCACACACACACATACAACACATGAATTTCTCATTCTGTTAGCTTCCCAACAATAAAATCAAGAGCGAATTGTGTTTACATTATTGTGATAATATAATACTATATACTGAACAGCCAAATGGTAGACTCTGGTTATTTTTCCTTTCTCCTATAACTTTAATTTTTCTAGAGGTAGTAACTGCTGTTTTTGCTTATCTTGTTTTCTACCCTTAAATCTCTTCATCAGCTATATTACATCCATTAGATGCTTTCCAGTATTAATTTGCAGATGATAAGAGTACCATCTTATCCCATGATGACCTACCCTCCCCCCCAACATTAGGATTCAGCTGCTCTCTTCCCTTTGTGCTACATTGTTTCCCAAGTTCTTTGTCTTCCTCTTTCTTCGTTACAGAACTGTCCTGATGAAGCACAAGTCCAGTAACTTTTTTTTTGGCCACACCCCACAGCTTGTGGGATCTTAGTTCCTTGATGAGAGATCAAACCTGTGCCCTCAGCAGTAGACCACCAGAGAATTTCTTCCAATAACTTTTAAAGAAAAGGAAAAAATTGTTTGAGACTTTGTATTGTGAAAAATGACTTTATTCTATGCTTACTTTTGAATGATAGTCTAGCTGGATTTAGAATCCTGGTTAAAAATAACTTTCCCGTCAGATTTTAAAATATTACTTCATTATCTTCTAGGTTCTAAGGATGCTATTAAGAATTCTGATGCTATTATGATAGCATCTGTGCGTGCCCTGTTTATTTTTCTCTGAAAGTTTTTATGACCTTTTCTTTGTCCTTGGTGTTCCAAAATTTCAAAATGACATTACCCCATGAGGATTTTACTAAACTGGTGCTTTTACAAAACATGAGCACTTAACATATTCCTTCAATCTGGAAATTCACTTTAGTGCTATGAAATGTTCTTACATTATTTCTGTGATAATGTTCAGAGAATCCTTTTCTTCTGTTCTTGGTGTTTGCATTATCAGTAATGTTGAGTCTTCTAGACTGAATTTCAATTTTTCATATTTCTTTTCTCATCTACTCCTGTGCTCCATCTTTTTTTTCTAATTTTTTTAGAAATACATCCTCAAATTCTTTTAAATTCAAGTATTTCATTTTTAATTTCCATTATTTCTTTATTCTTCTCTAATTGTTTTTCTTTCTTAAGTGCTGTTCGCATTTTGAACATGAAAACAGCTTCTCACTCTGAGAAGCTCTTTATTATAGTATATTATATTATAACTTTTTTCAAAAAATGCAGTTTCTCTGCTGTCTGCAACATCTCCATCTTCTGCAAGTTTTCTCCTTTCTGGTTTGTTTGGGCCCCCGTCTTTCATGTTGAAAGCCTTCCTAATATGACTCGGATCTTTGGCTGCCTGATCCTATTTAAGAAGGAAATATTAATATAATAGTAAAAGCAGGTTGGAGGATCTGTATATATGGAGAGGAATTATTAACTGGCAAACTTCCAAGTTATGTGGAAGGGAAAGTGCTGAGCTTTCCACTAAAGGATTCGCACATTTCAGTGTCTGGGGTCATTTTTCTCTGGAGCCAACTGATTTCCCAAGAATCCTCCAGGCCACTGCTGGGGCTGCAACAGGGCTGGCTGCTGGCCTTTGGGACAGGGCAGGGAGCAACATGGAGGTCCCAGCATGAATTCAGCAGCCGTTTTCAGTCACCTATGACTGCTTCCAACATCATTCCGTTTTCAGTCACCCGTGCCTGCTTCCAACATCATTCCAGTTCAGTTTCCCCAGAGAAGAGAGCTCTAATCTGCTGCTCGGGGGTGAGGGAAAGGGCAGGGGATGCTCAGATATCCGGTACAAAGCAGAGACCCTGGAAATCTAACTGCCCCAGTTCTCAAAGCACCTACATATCGGGTTGGCCCTGAACCCTGCCTTCCACAGTGACCTATGCCTTCCACTTTTGAGCCACTCAGCAGCTCCACAGGCAAATCACCTCATTTATACACTGCAGGTACCTCAGGATGAAGCATCTCTCACCCTGCTGTTAATAATTACCACCCCACTTGCTTCAGAGCTCTCCTCCACTAAGTCTCCACTGCCGTTCTTTGTCTTTGGAGGTTTAATTTTTATTCCTTTACTATCTTCTGAGTGGGATTTTCTTTTTTACTCTTTTAGCCATGCCAAATAGCATGTGGGATCTTAGTTCCCCGACCAGGGATCAAACCCAAGCCTTCTGCACTGGCAACACACAGTCTTAGACACTGGACCACCAGGGAAGTCCCTGAGTGGGATTTTTATAAAGGGGATTTCTAGCATATCCAGCTGGACAAAATTAATAATGTTTGTAAAACACTTAATCCTAGAACAAGAACAGCAAACGTGGCTTAGATGAAACAACGCACGCAGGCCAAGACCACAATGACCAAGGGGTGTGTCTTGATCTCTCATTTCCAAGCAGTGCTGGCATGTTTTATTCTGCATCTCTAGTAGAGTCCGTACTCATTAAAATTTATAACAAATATTATTTTTAACAGAAGAGCTTCTGTAAAAATTTATTCAGTGTGATGCTTTTTAAAAATATTTACTAAATGAAGTCATTTTACCCATAATCTCCTCTTACACTGAGGCTGAGTTTTCTATGAAAATATTTCTCCTAATATTTATTAATAAAATTCTTTTCTAAGGTTTGTAGTCCTTTTCATTAGCTGCTACACTACAGTCAACACTAATTACATTTCAATCTTTGAGTAAGGCCACCTTGGTTTATTACATTCTTAGCTCCCTGTTAGCAAATTAATCCGCATATGTGAATTTCATGAAATGTCCACAATTTACATTTCCTTGACAACAGACCTCAATCCGGGATTTTCACAGAATGACATTTCTCACCTGGGCACGGGTGTCATAAGCAAATGTGGATTTCCTTCCCAATCACAGTGTAAACACTGAATTAATGAATGGATTTAAGGACAGCTGATCTCTGTCTTCAGCCACTAGGCTGTATCACCCTCCTAATGCATTCTACCATAGTACACTTGTTCAGTCAGGGACTAAACCCAACCGAGGACTTACATAATTTGGCAGTAAATGCTGACCAATTGCCAGGATGTAACATTGTGGCACTTGGCAAATAAAAGAGGTGTTCTGGAGTGGAAATAATGCTTTTGGGAAAGACCACTAAATGATGATAATTGCTTTAGTTAGCAAGATCAATGAGTGTGTAAGAACAAAGAGCTTAGCACTTGGCAGAACTATGAACATATGCCAGATAGAAACATTTCCTCTCTGGGCCATCACATGTTACCAGCTGAGCCTGGAGATTAGTCACAATGCCAGGCCACAACTCCCACCCCCACCCTCACCCCCCACTCAAGTTCCCAGTGCCACCTCCAGCCCATTCCACCTCCGGCCCATCCCAGAGGCCCTCATGGCTACTGAAGATATTCAGCCAGATGATGAGAAACCTCCCCACCGTGCTTTGCCCTCCATCCAGAGCACAGCAGTCCCCATCAGCCAGGCCCCAGCACCCAGTAGGGCACCTGGCACAGGACAGGGACTCTGTCTTTGGACATTTGCTTGGAATGAATAATTCTATCTGGTCATGCAAGTCATTTAAGAGAATGTTTAAAGTAGGGACAGGGAGCTGACGAGCCCGTGTACAGTCATAAACGTCATTCCAGAAAATAAGAAATGAGCCACCAACCAAAAATTAATTTCCCCTGAATGGGCTTTGGTGACTGCCTCATTCAGAGGGAAGCCACTGCCGGTCTGACAATACAAGTTAACACCTCTTATGAGTGGACAAAATGTTCACTCCAAAAGGACTTGCCTGTAGGACTGGTGGGAAGAATGAATTTTGTGCAGGAGTAGCCACATTAGACCCTCAGCAACATAAAAGTGAAAATCAGAGTGTGGAACAGTCAACAACAAAGCAAAGTGCATGCCAATCTTTCAATGTACTCCCAAACAGGACAGAAAGAGGCAGCCTTGCCTAAAGTAAGCTTTATTTTCTTTCTATTTCTTTCTTCCTATCTATCAATCCCTCCATCCATCCATTCTGTAGGGGAAAAAAACAACAATAAAGGAAACTAAACAAACTTATAAGATTTCAAAGGAAATGTCTCACACACAAGTCTTCTGAATTCCCTGAGAAAACAATTTCAAAAATAGGCTGAGGCTTGAAAATGATGGCAGAGTGGCTGTCTACCTTACAGACTTAAGTATGATTTGAATGTCCTAAAATGAGCATGATGACCAAAACTTTTCTACCTGGGGTGGTGGGGGAAGATTACAATACTGAGTGCTGTAGCTTCCCCTCAAAGTCACCTTGCACAAAAAGGGAGGGTGGCAAAGAGAAAAGAAAAGCCTGTAGGAAGGCTCCTTTTATACTATGGTTGTAGACTTTGGAGAATCAACCAGGGGTCTGAAGATCAGGGATCACAGGGATTCACTACCCGGATGACAGTCAGGGCAGAGCATGGGCACCAAGCTGGCCTCCCTGGGATCCTCACCTCACCTCTGAGGTGCAGCCCTCTACGGCCGCACCCCATGGATGGTCCCCCACCACATCAGTCTCTGCTCCACTTCTGTTGGTTTTGATCCCACTCCTCTTTCATATTCCCCACTTTACCTTTAAAATTCAGTGGTCTTTTATACTTCACATGGTCTAAAAGAAATCAGAATTCACATCCAAAAAATGTTTCAGAAACGTTATTCATCCTTCTTCCCCTCTTGACCCCTGAAATTATTTCTAAAAGTTCTTCCAGGGCTTCCCTGGTGGCTCAGTGATAAAGAATCTGCCTGTCAATGCAGGAGACATGGGTCTCGATCCCTGATCCGGGAAGACCCCACATGCTACGAAGCAACTAAGCCAGTGCACCACAACTGCTGAGCCTACTCTCTGGCATCTGCAAGCCACAAATACTGAGCCCACGTGCTGCAGCTACTGAAGCCTGCATGCCTGCAGAGCTTCAAGAGAAGCCACCGCAATGAGAAGTCTGAACACCGAAACTAGAGAGTAGCCCCCACTTGACAAAACTAGCAAAAAGCCTGAACAATAAAGACCCAGAGCAGCCAAAAATAAATAAATAAATTTTTTAAAGTTCTTCCACCAAGGCAAGGCTAAGACACCAAGTTTGCAATTCTGAAGACCAGTAATGGAGAGAACAGCCAGGTGCAGGGGCCAGAAATGGGTCTAACACTGCACTCAGATTAAATTCCAGCTCTGGACAAGTTAAACAACTTCTCTGAGAGTTTTCCTATCTCTAAAGTCAGATTATTAATGGTGACTTCACAACGTACTTGGGAAAATTAAATCACAGATTGTATGCTAAATGAAGTAGGAAATAATAAGTGAAAAAGAAGTGCCGTGTGGCATTTATGGCCACAAGAAAGCTGACTTTGATCATAAAACGTTTTTAAATACCTCTGAGGCAGAGGCTAAAAACCCCACTGGTTAACCAAACAGCATTAACCACCAGCATCCTGAAATAATTTACTAACTAACTAAGAAACCAGAGGGTTGAGAAATCTAAAGCACAGTGGTATGTCCAGAGTAGAAATTTAATAAATAGTTATTGACTGAATAAACGCATGTCTTTATGTTGCCAGGTCCACAGACAAGTTCTTAACCAGACATAACAGATCCATGACATATGTGCTACAGTTTCCATATGGAGCCTGAGCACAAAACATATCAATACAGCATTGTCGTTGCATTTTAACTTCAAAAGCCCCGCTCAACACCACACACATGCAGTTACCGTCCATCAGTCCGTTTGTGTGCTGTCACTCAGTCGTGCCTGACTCTGTGTGACCCCATGGGCCAGCCAGGGTGCAACCACCCCAGGCTCTCCCTTACATCATCTTATCTGGTCAGATCCTTGCAGCCCCACTTGTGAGGAGTCTATTGATAATTTCTCCCATTTGAGATGCATAAGCTCTGAGGGACAGTAATTGCCCCCATGGTCTCAAACCTGGCTTGGGGGCAGTGTCGGGAGTAAGACCCAGACCTTTTGTCCCTAAGACCTTCACTCTCTTGAGCAGGAACCACATTTTCATCTTTCAGCTTCCCACAGCATCTGGTAGACTTCCCTGATGGCTCAGATGGCAAAGAATCTGCCTGCAATGCAGGAGACCTGGGGTTTGATTCCCTTGGTCAGGAAGAGACCCTGGAGAAGGAAATGACAACTCCAATATTTTTGCCTGGAAAATTCCATGGACAGAGGAGCCTGCCAGGCTATAGTCTCTAGGGTCACAAAGAGTCGGACACGACTGAGCAACTAACACTTGCACAGCATCTGGTAGTTATCCTGACATGGTCACTGGATGTCTGTGAACCAGAACACATCACCATGTCCCACTGCAGACGGGTCTTTTGTCTATCCAAACTCAGTGGGTGTGTCACTCCTCAGGGTGGCCTTCCTCTTTGCCATATCCCAGCACCCATAAATGAATGGAAGAATTAACAAATCATGTATGATTCAAACAGCTCTGAATCCCTTTTAAAACTTCAACAAGTAAAACAAAAAAGCCAAGCGTTTCCATAACAAATCTCCATGCCTTCCCTTCTCGCAAGCCCACTACCTCCAACTGGAATGTGTATCACCGTTTAAAACACTAAACCCCGATTGTCAGCATTACTGTGGCTTTTCTTCCCACCTCTAGATGCCACGTACACAAGATGCGTGTGTTCCAAAAGTAGAAATTAGGTCCTGGGGTTATCAAGCATCTCCTAAAGGGAGTAAAGGAACCCTCTGGAATTTCAACAATGCCAGTTGTAACAAGCCTCATTCCTGGAGCCTCTTCAAAGAGGATTTCTGCAAAGTGAATTCCAAAGCTAAACATCCTCCCCTGGAAGGTATGTGACACCCTCTGCAAAGTAGTTCTTCTTGGTCCTTGAAAAAGATCAAACCAGGAAAATCTGTCCATCTTTGTCCTCATCAGGGAAAAAGACTGAGGGAGTTGGCATCATGAACAAACTTGTCCAAATGATTACAAAATCCAGAGCCCCCTGGAAGAGAAGGGTCCAGAGACATCCCTGTGGGCATCAATTCACAAACCACCCAGTCTCAAAAATGTATCAATCGCAGTCATTTCCATGGGACCCAGAAACACTGTACTGGGAATAACAGACATCTGGAACCGTCCACAGAAGCCTGAGTATCACACAGTGTAACTATTAAAAACAAAAAGATGATGATACTGTGAAGTCATCCAAAATATTAAAAAATAAAATTAAAATTAGCCTTCTAAAATAGAAACCTATGGGAATTCCCTGGCAGTCCAGTGGTTAGGACTCAGAGCTTTCACCAGCCAGGGTTTGATCCCTGGTCAGGGAACCAAAATCCTGACGTATGACCAAAACCAAAATATAAACACACAAAATAGAAACCCAGCAGAGTCCCACGTGTATCAATTCAGGTCTGTTCTTCAAGACAGTTATGGTCCCAAAGTTTGATGACACCAGGGATTTTGTTCCCCAGTGCCATCTTCGGCCCCAGAATCGTCCTGGGTGGGCAGCAGTGGGAGGGGAACTCTCCCAGACCTCAAAGTCACCCCAACCACTGGCGTCATGTTCTTACCAGTTACTCAGATAACTGAAGAGCTGACTGAAGTTTCAGATGCTCTGAACATTTCCACGATCCTTGGCTCCCTCTCTCCTTTCCCAAAGCACTCCCACCCTGTCCCTGACTTCATATTCTGCTGTCTTCTGCCCTACCTAGTCTCCGTGACTTCACTGCTCCACATCACTGGGCTCATTTGTAAATATGAGAGCCTCAGATTCTACCTGGAAGTGCATATGGTCTGCATGTCTGTCCTCCCAAAATCCAGTCTCAAATGTTGAAATACTAACACATACTTCCCCCCTACTAGCAGATGGCATTAGGAGGTGGGGCCTTGGGAAGATATTTAGATTATGAGGATGGAGCCCTTGTGAATAGGACCAGTGGCCTTATAAAAGAGACACCACTCCAAGATCCCTAGTCCCTTCCACCACATGAGGACGCAGCAAGAGAGCACCAGCTATGAACCAAGAAGAGGGCGTCACCAGAACACCACATGCTGCCACCTTCGGCCTCCAGAATGAGAAACAAGCTTCTGTTGTTTCTAAGCCACCAGCCTTGGGGTTTCATTAGAGCAGCCCAAAGGGACTATGACATAAGTGATCAGGATATAAATGAACACATATACACAAATGAAACACATGTGGAGCAACCATCACTTCTCCTTAGAGCAAGAATCTGTCTCCCTCGTGGGCCCCATTCCTAAGTACAGAATCCCTTCTGCTCTTGTTCCAGGAGCCAGGGGATGGCACAAAGGTCTGGGGAGAAACTAGAACTGGGAGCTTCTCCTGCATGCCTTCCTAAGTCAGGCCCTGGCACTGGTGGGTAAAAGCTATCAACCACATCATCTCTATCTTATATTTAAATATCTATATTTGATACAGATGTCTCCAGTAAGAAGTTTCACAATTCATACTATTTTCCAATAGCCAGAAATTGAATCAGTAATCAGAACTTGAAGTTTCAGTTATATAAACAAACTAAAGTGTTATATATTCAGCCTTTCAGGGTTTGTCAGTATGTATATTCTTTTGAATTCATATGAATATAAGTATTTTAAAATTTCTCTCTTGAAAGCATGCTAAAATTTAATGGCCCACTCAGAGACTATACTATCCCTGTTTTGTCAAAAATAGCTTTTCACAAGCACTTTGGGAAGTTAAGACCTGTTCCTGGGTGTCCCTGTCCTCAGCTGCATTTGTAATACTGATTAATTCCTATTTAGTCTTTCATGTGCTTGCATAATGTACATATGCCTCTAAAGAAAAAACATTCTGCAAGGCCCTTTGTGCTCACTTAGCATGCAAATATAAGACTATTTTAGTTCTTATGACACAAGAAAATCAAGACAAATCTGCATGTTAAATACAAATATGATTTTTAAAACCAATACAATCCAACTTCACAACATGAATTTTAAATGCATGATAATGTAAATTTTGCTGAAATTAAATCACCATACATGCTGTGAACAGGAAGACAGTCACCCTTACAAGGCAGAAACCTTCCCTTGTGCAGGCTGCCACGAAAACACTGGTTCTTCTCGTGGTATAACGGCCTCACTTGTGTGCCCAGTCCACCTCAGTTCTTTCCCAAGAGTTTACAACAATTAAAATATTATAATATAACCTGCAACCTAAACCATTATAAACAAGGCATTGGAATGAGAGGTAGAGATCAGTGGTCATCCAGCTCATCCAGGATATGCTGGTACTAACGTTTTATTTAATCTCTAATGAGTTCCTATTGAAAGCCATGCTAGACCCTCTCCTAGAACAGTTCCGAGAAGAGACAGAGTCCCCTCTTAGACTTACATTCAGGGGGTTGAGGGGGAGGGAAGAGATAGCAAGTAACTCACAGTGGCCCGTGCCATGAAGAAATAGAGCGGGGTGAGAAGAGAGAGCAAGGTGGTGGTGGTGAAGGTCCGTCATCAGATACAGTAGGCAAGCAAGGTCTCTCTGAGACAGGAACATCTGATTTGAAAGAGAGGAAGAGATCTCTGTAAGGCAGGCTAGGGCCAAGTAGAGGGCAAGTTGGAGCCACAGAGGAAGGGATGTGCTGGGCGCATCGGAGAATCAGCATGAAAGCTGACCTGGGCAAAACACAAGTGGAGATATGCAGAGGAGGGTGGGAGGGCAGAGCAGAGGGCAGGACAAAAACCATGAGGGTCTGTGGGCCTCAGGAAGATGCTGGGTCTTAATCCAAGTGGGGTGAAAACTCACCAGAAAGAGTCAAGGTGTTATTCCAAGCCAGGCTTCTCTTGTTGCCTCTGCTCTGCAACAAGAGAAGCCACCACAATGAGAAACCTGCATACCGCAACTAGAGAGGAGCTCCCACTGGTCGGGAGAAAGTTTGTGCCCAGCAGTGAAGACCCAATGCAGCCAAAAATTAGTTAAGTTTTTAAAAAAGAAATGCAAAATCCTACATCCCACCCCAGATCCACTGAATCATCATCTGCATTTAGTAAGATCCACAGGAAGGTCCAGGCCTTGGCACTCCAACACCAAGAAGTCAAGGAGAGAAGGAGCAGAAGCCAGTGGGATAGGAGGAGACTAGGAGACGATGGTGGCCTGGAGGCTGAGAGAGGCTGATGTTTCCAGAAGGAAGGAGTGCTCAGATAAGCCAAACACTGCTGATAAACAGAGGAAGACCAGGATGGAGATCAAAGGTGGCCTTGCTGGGAACTTTGTCACTGGAGCGGAAGGCCAGAGAGCCCAACCAGAGTGGGATACTAGATAATGGAGGAAGGTCAACTCCTTCAAGGAGTGTTGTGCATGTGTGCATGCTCAGTCACTTCAGTAGTGTCTGACTCTGCGACCCCATGGACTACAGCCCACCAGTCTCCTCTGTCCACGGGATTCTCTAGGCAAGAATACTGGAGTGGGTTGCCATTTCCTACTCCGGGGGATCTTCCCAAACCAGGGATGGAACCCGAATCTCCTGTGTTGGCAGGCGAGTTCTTACCACTATTGCCACCTGGGAAGCCCTTCAAGGAGTGTTAATTACCACAAAAATTAAAACACAAAGATAAAACGGAGATGCCTCCCTTGCTCACCTCTAACTCTCTCCCTTTCAGCCCTGTACAAAATCTCTGCTGTGCTGATTTCCTCTCCCCAAGGATGTGTTTGCAGTGGGGGCAGGGGGCTAGAGTGCAAATAAAAATGGATAACCTGGCCTTTATGTTCAAAGAATTCTAAGCCAGACCTTACCTAATTTTACGGAATATTACTTTTTTCCCTCCCTCTGGCAGTCACCCATTATCCTGAGTTGCAGCTGAACCTATAAGGGTGTGCCAAGAAGGGCTGAAGAGGTATGGTCTGCATTTAATTAACACCAATTGCAGAAGCATATGGAAACTCCTTTTACTCTGAGAATGCCAGAAAACACATTGAGAAAAGAAACCAACCTAGAAGAAAAAGTCACTCCTTTTCCTTCTCCTCTACAAAATCCCTTAACCCAGCAGTCCCCAACCCCTGGGATACAGACCAATAGAAGTCCATGACCTGTTACAAACCAGGCTGCAGAGCAGGAGGCGAGCAGCAGAGTGAAGCTTCATCTGTGTTTATAGCCACTACCCAGCATTCATATTACCACCTAAGCTCCACCTCCTGTCAGATCAAGGGCAGCATTAGATTCTCACAGGAGCACAACACACTTGGGGTGTCACTGTCTCCCATCCCATTCAGTTATAGGAAAACAAGCTCAGGGCTTCCACTGATTCTGCATTATGGTGGGTTGTATGCTTATTTCATTGTATATCACAATGTAATAACAGAAATAAAGTACACAGTAAATGTCACACACTTGAATCATCCCCACCCCACCCCCAGTGGAAAAACTGTCTTCCATAAAACTGGCCCCTGATGCCAAAAACTTTGGGGGCCGCTGCCTTAACCTCCCAATGCTCACCTCCAGCCCCTCCTTCTTCTACTCCAAGTAGGGGGGAAGCTACACAGAATCACATTCTTTAGAGGCTTTCAGAGACCATCTAACATACCCTGACTTTCATTACATGAGAAACTTTCAAAGCTCCCTAGTTCCAAGTTTTTAGAATCCAAATCTCTGCTCAGGGATCATTCCCATGCCCACCATCACATCTCCCAAGCCAGTAACACACAGCAGCAATTCCAGTTTATTTCCTCCACCTACACGGAATACTGGTGTTAGGTCCCAAGCCCCCTCTTTGTCTTACTGCCCCACAACATGCAACATGGGAGCAGTTCTTTAGTTTGTAGTAATAATAATAATAATGGGACTTCCCTGGTGGTCCAGTGGCTAACACTTCCTGCTCCCTAAGTGGGGGTGGGGGTGGGGGGGCAGGTTCGATCCCTGGTCAGGAAACTAGATCCCACGTGCTGAAACTGAGAGTTCACCCAGGTCTCCAGCATTGCTGGCAGATTCTTTACTGCCTGAGTCACCAGGGAAACCCTGAGAGTTCACAAGCTGCAACTAAAAAAGATCCCGCATACTACAACCAGGGCCCAGTGCAGCCGAATAAACAAATTAAAAACATACATTAAAAAATAATAATGATGATCTAATTAACTCTTAAATACTCAGACTATGTACTAAGAACTCTTCTAGATGCTTGTATATTAAACATTAAGCTACTCTGAATGGTAATGTCCACAATGAACCTCCAGACATTAGCCTAATGTAGAACATTAACACATACACTTTAATTTGGGTGGTTAAAATGATGACCACATAGGACAAAAGAGCAAAAAGAGAAAGTACTTGAGTGTTTTCATTTTTTCCTAGGGGCTCAATTTAGAAAGATTCTGCATTAAATACCAAAGTGTAATTTGTTTTCTGGGTAGATCTCTCCGATGGGAGACTCTCTGGGTCGTAGCAGTGGAATTCATGGTGTCAAGCCCTATATAAATTTACCCCGCACCCTTCAACTGTCCTGAGGGCGGCAGGAAGCAGACACTCATAATCAAAACAGGTGCCAAACTGTGAAATAAAACAGGCAATAAAAGTAATTTTTTTTTAACTCCTAGACATGATTTACCAAACAAAAAAAATGCACTACAAAGAAAAGAGAAAAAATAAAGAGGAAAAGGAAGAAACACAGCTGGGAGACAATGAAAGGAAGTCCCTCCCTGGAAGTTAAGGGGTTTAAAAAAAAAAAAAAAATCGAGGGTGACACATTCTCCCAAGCTTCAGGCTTCTTTCTATTTCCTATGCTAGTGACCGTTCCTATGACTTCTCTATTTGTATGAAGTGATTAGAGTGTTCTAGGGCAAAGACACTGACTTGTCTAAAGCGGCTAAAAACACACATTCAGCATCCTGGGGGAAAAACCTGCCTCAAGGAAGGGGAGGCTTTTAACTTGGAAATTTGGACTGTCATTCACATCCACACTGCAAGGTTAAGGTTGACAAAGTGCCTCCAGGCTCATCAGACAGGACCTGCCACAGATCCCACCAGTCAACAGAGCAGCCCACAGTGCAGTACAGCCAACTGCACTCAACAGCTGGGACTGGATTCCAGCTCTGAACCACCCATGAGTGCACACCACAACACTCCTCAGCATGCTTCCTGATTTTTTTAAATTAATTAATGTATTTTAATTGGAGGCTAATTACTTTACACTATTGTAGTGGTTTTTGCCATACATTGACATGAATCAGCTTCCTGCTTTTAAAACCAGGTCCTCCTCTCACTTGGCCTCACTCTGCTTGGGAAAAAAGGTTATGCTTTCCTCCAAAGATCGTAATTATAATCCTTCCCCTGACAAGCATTCCTTTGATTCTATTGCTGGTTTTTGTCAAAGGTGTCCCATCAGATATCCTCAGGCAACTCCAAGGGAGAGGCTTTACCCTGCAGTACCACTAAGAACCTTATCTGGACCCAACTCCTATCCCAGATGCACTGGGAGAAAGAGGGGTCCCTTTGTTGTTTAAAGGGCTTCCCTGGTGGCTGAGAGGTTAAAGCGTCTGCCTGCAATGAGGGAGACCCGGGTTCGATCCCTGGATCAGGAAGATCCCCTGGAGAAGGAAATGGCAACCCACTCCAGTATTCTTGCCTGGAGAATCCCATGGACGCTGGAGCCTGGTAGGCTACAGTCCACGGGGTCGCAAAGAGTCGGATGCGACTGAGCGACTTCACTTTCACTTTGTTGTTTAAAGGCAGAAAGGGAATCAGCGGAACTCGGTTTAAGAAAGAGAGATGCAGACATAGAGCACAGACTTGGTGGGAATAGGGGAAGGAGAGGATGGGATGAATTGGGAGAGTAGTACTGAAACATACACATTACTATATGTAAAATAGACAGCCAGTGGGAATTTGCTACGATGCAGGGAGCTCAAACCCAATGCTCTGTGACAGCCTAGAGGGGCAGGATGGGGTGGGAGATGGGAGGGAGGGGACATATGTATACCTTTGGCTGATTCATGTTGATGTATGGTAGAAATCAACACAATTATAAACCAATTATCTTCCAATTAAAAATAAATAAATTTTAAAAGAAAGAGCCCCTCAACAGCCCAGGGGTGCCTCTCCTATTTCTACATATAATGGTGTGTTGGTCTGCTCAGGCTATGGTAACAAAGCACCATGGAGTAAGTGGGCTTAGCAGAAATTTCCCACAGTTTTGGAGGCTAGGAATTCCAAGATCACAGTGCTGGCTGATTCAGCTCCTGATGAGAGATCTCTTCCAGGCTTCTTGCAGATGGAGAATGTCTCTTTCGTCCTCATCTCAGCACATGTGTGTGTATGAAGAGAGAGATCTCTCACTCTTTCTTCTCTTAAAGCCACTAAACCCATAATGAGGACCCCACCCTCATGACCTCATTGAATCCTAATTACCTCCCAGAAGCCCCACTTCCAAATATCATTAAACATTAAGACTTTAACATTTTATTTTGGCAGGGTCATAAACATTCAGTCCATACCAACCAGGTAGGAACCAAAGCAAGCAGAGGGGAGAAAAGATTGTAAGAACCCTATCATCCAGAGGCGTGGAGCCACCAAACAGTGGATAGATATAAGAAAATGAATCGTTCACAAGCTTTCTCTAACTCCGGGCCCTGAAGGCCGAGTCTTTATCTTCCAATTTCTCTCTTTCAAAAAGTCATAAGATTAAAAGAATCTAACTGGATTACAAATATACGAAACCACCTCACTAAACCATGTAAGGAAAAAGAAACTCTGGAAACGAGTGGAGTCTCCAAGTCCAAAAGCAAAAGGAACAATACCATACTATTTCACTGTTGCCAATAAAGTTGCTTCCCACAGAGGGATGGGTTAGCAATTCTGAAACCACTAAATATATACACAGGAATTGAACAAGTAAATGGATGGCAGATGTTGGAGCCCCATTTCTCACTGTTGGAGTGGAGAGTTACAGACATGCCAGGGGAGAAGACTTGGATGATCCCTGTGATAAGAGATTAGAACCATAGATATCAGTATAAACTCATGTTTAGCTTAATAAAGATGGATGGTTACATATTTATAAATACGTTTATACACAATACACACAACGTTTTCCCCTGCTCTGTAAGCCAAGATTGCTTAGGAGCAGTAATGTTTCTGTTGCAGTGAGCATACCTAGGGCCCAAATCTTGGTTTCTAATATCAATAAGTTTTCCCCCTAAAGGAACAAGAGCTCCTTAAAGAAATGGCTGATTCTAGGACTGGGGTAGGAAATATATAAGCTAAGCCTGGAGCATCTTGCTGTGTTATAAAGTAGAAAAGGCTTTTAAAGTAAAAAAAAAAAAAAGTCACAATGATGAAGGTATGTCAAAGAGACTTTGGAGTGCCTAGGGGCCAAAGCTAGAACACCCTGAGCAACAAAATAAACAAAGTGGTCTTGGATTCAAAGCTATGATTTTTCAGTAGCCATGTACGGATATGAGAGTTGGACTATAAAAGAAGGCCGAGTGCCAAAGAATTGATGCTTTTGAATTATGGTGCTGGAAATGACTCTCAAGAGTCCCCTGGACTGCAAGGAGATCAAATCAGTCAATCCTAAAGGAACTCAATCCTAAGTATTCATTGGAAGGACTGATGCTGAAACTCCCACAATACTTTGGCCACCTAATGTGAAGAGCCAACTCACTGCAAAAGAGCTTGATGCTGGGAGGGACTGAAGGCAAAAGAAGGGGGCGGCAGAGGATGAGATGGTTAGATAGCATCACAGACTCAGTGGACATGAGTTTGAGCAATGCAAGATAGTGGACGACAGACGAGCCTAGTGTGCCCATGGGGTCACAAAGAATCGGACACGACTTAGCAACTGAATAACAATATTGGATTAAAATCCAAAGTATAAAAGTTAAAGAGTTCCCTGGTGGTCTGGGCTTCCCTGATGGCTAAGACAGTAAAGAATCTGCCTGCAACGCAAGAGACTTGGGTTTGATCCCTGGGTCAGGAAGATCCCTTGGAGATGGGAATGGCTACCCACTCCAGTATGCTTGCCTGAAGAATTCCATGGACAGAAGAGCCTGGTGTGCTACACTCCACGGGGTCGCAAAGAGTCAGACACGACTGAATGACTAACACTTTCACTGGTGGTCTAGTGTTAGACTTGCTGCTTTCACTGTTGTAGCCTGGGCTCAGTTCTTGGCTGGGGAACTGAGATCCCCAAGATGTGCAGCATGGGCCAAATTTTTTTTTTAATTCAAAATATGAAAATGAATATCTTTGAGCATATACTGATATAAGCAAGTGACTGAATAAATACATAAATGGGACGTGCATGCATGCTCAGTCATATCTGACTCTTTGCAACCCCATGGGCTGTAGCACATCAGGCTCCTCTGTCCATGGAATTTTCCAGGCAAGAATACTGGAGTGGGTTCTTCAGGACATTCCCTTCTCCAGGACATAAATGGGAAAGAACAGACAAATCTCCCATGCAGAATTCAAAATGATTGATTTGGATACTCTGCCCTAAAGGAAGGGGAGTATAGCTCCTCACTCCCTATGTATAGACTGCACATAGTAATTTACACAGAGAACAGTATGGAAAGGAGAAAAAGGAATAACTTTACAAGGAGAAAGAGATAAATAACCATGACCAGTCAGCCAGGTCCCTATTTTACTGAGATCAATAGTGATAGGCAGAGGGGACTTCCTTAGTGGTCCAGTGGCTAACACTCTGCACTCCCAATGCAGAGGGCCCAGGTTCCATCCCTTGTCCGAAAAGATCCCACGTGCTGCAGAGAAAATAATTCTGTGCGCCACAATTACTGAACCCTCCTGCTGCAAGATGTAACAATGGAAGCCTGTGAGCCTAGAACCCATGCATTGCAAAGAAGAAAAAGCCCTGCTCACTACAACTAGAAAAAGCCTGCATTGCAGCAATAAGGACCCAGAATAGCCAAAAATAAATAAATACATTTTTAAAAAAGATTCATCATACAATGATGAAAATGGCACTGTACCTCTGTGGTCTTCCTCTGAAAACCCTTAACCACGGTGTAATCATGAAAAAAAAAGACAAATTCTAATACAGAGACATCCTATAAAATACCCAACAAGTACTCCTCAAAACTGTCAAAATCATCAAGAACAAGGAAAGTCTCAGAAACTATCACAGCCTAATCAGACATGACAACTGAATGTAGTATGGCATCTTGGATGGGGTCCTGGAACACAGATAAAAATTTAGATAAAACTAAGCAAATCTGAATAAAGTATGAACTCTTGTTGTTGTTCAGTTACTCGGTCATGTCCGACTATCTGTGACCCCATGGACTACAGCACCCCAGACTTCCCTGTCCTTCCCTATCTCCCGGAGTTTGGTCAAACTCATGGCCATTGAGTCAGTGATGCCATCCAACCATCTCATCCTCTGTCATTCCCTTCTCCTCCCGCCTTTAATCTTTTCCAGCATCGGGGTCTTTTCTAATGAGTTGGCTCTTTGCATCAGATGGCCAAAGTACTGGAGCTTCAGCCTCAGCATCAGTCCATCCAATGAATATTCAGGACTGATTTCCTTTAGGATTAATTGGTTTGATCTCTTTGCAGTCCAAGGGACTCTCAAGAATCTTCTCCAACAGCACAGTTCAAAAGCATCAATTCTTCAGTACTCAGTCTTCTTTATGGTCCAACTCTAACACCCATACATGACTACTGTATAACCAGTAGTAATATGAACTCTAATAGTTTATCAGTATCTGTTTCTTAATTGTGACAGACCAAATGTATGACATTAACAGAAGAAACTGGAGAGCATGTGAAAACTCTCTGTACTATCTTTACAATTTTCTCATAAATCTGAAACTACTCTAAAAAGTTTTTTTAAGTAAATTAAAAGAAAAAAAAACACTGGTCTGACTCATGGCTGTGGTCACTGTGGTCACTCCAGAGTCAACACTTGAGATACGTGACTCACCCTCCACCTCTGGCCTGTTGGGTGGCCAGTGTCCTTCAGTCACCGGGCACAGCATCCTGGTTAGGTCTCAAAATCCTGCTCCTGGATCATCCCCCTGCCAGGAAAAACAGGACCAACAATCCTCCAAGACCCAGTGAACGCAGAGCATCACATCACATTTACCTGAAGAGGCATCCAGCCGGTTCACGACCTCAGAGTCCTGTGCAAGCTGGGGTGAGAGTGTGATCTACGTGGTGAAAATTTACGAGCTGTGGACAGTTTCCCACAAGCCAAAGAGGAGAATTAACTAACAAACTTGCAAACCGCATGCTGTGGAAGGGAGAAGAAACAACTAGCAAACTGGGCAAACATAGAAGAAACACATTCCCCAGGGAAGGTAGCATCTGAGCAGAGTTTAAGTGGGAGCATTAAAAAAACATGTGCACCAATGCTTCTTATAAAGATAGAGCTCTACTCCCTTCTTCTTCCACCTCAGAGAATGTCATTGGATGTTAATTGGATAAAAAACAGAAGAGCAGATTTAGTCACAGAGCAGAATGGGAGAAACCAAACAAGAGGAAAAAGAGGAATTACAAAGGGATTGGGAGCAAGAAAGAAGTAGTGAAAAACGCAATGAGATGGGACCAATTATAGGGAGAAAGATTAATTCAATTTGTCTGGCCACAGGAAGCCACAGTGACAGGAAGCATGCACTGGGGTGTTATTTGGGTTGAATATAAGAAGAGGCCAAATTAAAGTTCCACTTCAAACATCCCTTAATAAGCACCAGTAAGAATGAACTCCCTGACCCAAGAGCTGGAAGGCTCCTTTGCTCCCCAGCTGCTCCTCAGTTACAGATGCTCTTGACCCTGACAGAGTCTTGGATGTTGCAGACACCCTACACTGTAGCCTGTTGGACCCAGGCTACCACCACCCCTGCTTTGATCTGAACCCAATGCTGCCAACCAGGAACTTCCCTGGTGGCTCAGACGGTAAAGTGTCTGCCTGCAATGCAGGAGACAGAGGTTCAATCCCTGGGTCAGGAAGATCCCCTGGAGAAGGAAATGGCAACCCACTCCAGTACTCACGCCTGGAAAATCCCATGGATGGAGGAGACTGGTAAGCTACAGTCCATGAGCTACAGACTGAGCTACAGTCGCTCAGACACTGAGCGACTTCACTTTCTTTTCTTTCTTTCAATGCTGCCAAGGCCCCAAGCTAACAGCTAATACAGTGAGTGTGTGCCACCCAAGGACATCAACCCAACCCACAGACCTGCCAGCCAGACACCCGGGAAACGCCCCCGAGACCCTCCCAGGCACTGTTCTTTCACAGCAGCTCCACCTCCACATTTCTACAATTTTTAAAAAATTTTTAATTCATGTCTGTCTCCCTTATCAGACTGTAAGATCCATGAGAACAGGAACTCTATGGGCTTTCTCATCATTTTGCCCCAGGGCTCCACAGCATGCCTAACATAGAGCAACTGGTTTATGAATTAAATGAATGAATGAATGGATGGATGAAAAGGTCCCTCTCCACCCCTCCCCCAAGCAATCTGAGACCTTCAGAAGGAAAAGAGGATATTTTAATTCCAAATGACTGGGAGATTGGGATTGACACATACATACTATTGATACCATGTATAAAACAGATGGGGATTCCCCAGTGGCTCAGGGGTAAAGAATCCAATTGCCAATGCCCTGGGCTGGAGAAGGAAATGGCAACCCCCTCCAGTATTCTTGCCTGGACAGAGGAGCCTGGCCAGTTATAGTCCATGGGATCACAAAAGGGTCAGAAACAACTTTGTGACTAAAAACAAACAATAAAGTAGATAACTAATGAGAACTTACTGAAGAGCACACGGAACTCAACCTAATACACTGTGGTATGTATAGCTAATTCATTCTGCCATACAGTAGAAATTAACATTGTAAAGCAACTATGCATCCATGCTTGCATACTAAATCACTTCAGTCGTGTCCGACTCTGTGCAACGCTGTGGACAGTAGCCTACCAGGTTCCTCTGTCCATGGGATTCTCTAGGCAAGAATAACTGGAGTGGGTTGCCATTTCTTTCTCCAAGCAACTATACTCCAATAAAATTAATCTTAAAAAATAAAGAAAAAAAAGAAAAAAATCCCAAGTGACTAGTACAGAGTTTGACCTGGGAGTCAGTTTACCCATAGAAATGGTGATATAAATAATGATGAAGAGTCTGGTGCTACTAAACAAACCAGATACATAATTAGTAATACAGTAATAAATAATACCAGGGCTTCCCAGGTGGTACTAGTGGTAAAGAACTCACCTGCCAATGCAGGAGATGTTAAGAGATGCAGGTTCGATCCCTGAATTGGAAAGGAGGAGAAGGAAATGGCAACTCACTCCAGTATTCTTGCCTAGAGAATCCCATGGACAGAGGAGCCTTGCGTGCTATAGTTCATGGGGTCGCAAAGAGTCAGACACGACTGAAGTGACTTCGCACAGCAAACAATACCAAGCAATCACTGAGCATTTACGAAGTGCCAACTACTATGTTAAACCCTTTTCAGACATTATTCAGCAACTCTGCAGGGTAGTTATTTCTTATCACTCTTTTGCAGGTGAGGCAACTGAGGCTCAGAGGGATTAAGTCACCTGCCCAAAGTCACCCAGGTAGCTGTGACAGAGTCACAAGCCATCTAGGCCTGTCTAACTCCAAAGCCCCTTCTCTTTACCACTCCAGAGTTTAGCTACGTAACAGGAGCAACAGATGTCAGGTGGGGCGTAGAATCTAGCCACCATTTATGACACTGAATCCCCAGGAAGATGCCTTCTAGTTCCAGTCAACTAACTGCAAAATCAACTTTAGTAAACCATCTGATTCCCTGGTTGGAGACCACCTGCAGAGACCCAGCTGGTCATGCAAGGAGGTCATGCAAAGAAGCAGGGACAGAGGAAGTCAGGTGAGGACACTGGCTTCAGTGAGAAGGGGCAAAATTAATTCTAAGGGGAAAATGAGACTGTTTTTCACAACTATAAAGGAGTGGTAAGCTGTGGTTCCAATAGCCTTGGGAAAAGGAACCAGAAACATCTTCTGCCCACATATGCAGACAGACTGGGCATGTCACCACCCCAGACTCTGACCATCAAAAGGGATGGTGGATTCCCAGCCCATGTAAAGAGTCTGGATGTCATTACTCCCACCCTCACTCACACACATACAAAAAGCTTAAACTGAAAAGAAATTGGTCAATCCACGGGGTCACCCTGGGGCTTCACTGAGACCATGAATACGGAAGCACTTATTCAACTGCAGTATAAAACCATAGGTGCTTCCCTGGTGGCTCAGATGGTAAAGATTCTGCCCGCAACGTGGGAGACCTGGGTTTGATCCCTAGGTTGGGAAAATCCCCTGGAAAAGTGAATGGCTACCCACTTCAGTATTTTTGCTTGGAGAATTCCATGGACAGAGGAGTCTGGAGGGCTACAGTTCAAGGGGTCGCAAAGAGTTGGACACAACTGAGCTACTAACATACACACACACATTAATGCAGTAGAAGGCATCAAAACCATATATCTGTGGATTTCTTTTTTAATCCAACCTCTGGTATTTGACAAGTATAAACACATAGCAATAGTTCAACCTCTGAACCAAAGTAGATCAGCCACACAGGGGCTCTAGAGCAGATTCCAAGCATGGTGAAAGGACACTTAGGCCACGAAGAAAGCCGCCTCTAAGCTGCTCAGAGTTCACTGGACACTGGCCTTATTCCTTTTCTGGCAGGGCTGCCAAAGCTACGAGGTCACAGAACTACTGTCACACGGCTAGATTTCTGAAAGGCACCATCAGGTTTCTCTTGGCAGCTTTGGTGTCAAAGACATATCCAAGACCCCAACCCACCAAGGCTCTGTGCTGGGCCCTGAGGCAGACAACAGATGAGGGAAGAGGGAAGGGCTTCAGAGTGGGGCTCCAGAGGCAATGGGCAGCTTGTTACTACAAGAGAGTGGGTGGCCTTGGGAAGACGTGAAGTCGAGGAGGCACGTGGAACCTACTGGCTTCAGCACACATTTATTTTCACTGTAATGGAGGTTAAATTTCACAAGGCTAAATTCAAGGTCTCAACAGGGCTGCATTCCTTCTGGAGGCTTCAGTGGAAAAATCCCTTCCCTTGGCTTTTCCAGCTGGAAGCTGCCTGCAGGTCTTAGCTCTCGGCCCCTTCCTCCATCTTTAAAGCCAGCAACGCAGCATCTTCTGACTTTGTTCCCATCCTCACAGCCTCTCCTCTGATTCCTACTCTCCTTCCTCTTTCCCCTATAAGGACCCTCTCCTGAGCTTCCTTAATTTAGTCACACTCCCTTCTCCATGTAAGGTGACATATGCACAGGTTCCCGAATCAGGGTGCAGACATCTTGGGGGCAGGGGAGGCATTATTCTGCCTACCACCTAAATGGGCAGGGAAAGTCAGGCCCCAAAAAAGAAAAAAAAATTAATATTCAGAGAAAAACAGGGATGGGACTTCCTTGGAGGGCCCGTGGTTAAGACTCTGCCTTCCAATGCAGGGGGAGTGGGTTCGATCCCTGGTGGAGGAGTAAGATCCTACACACCACGCAGTGAGGGGAGGGGTGGGGGGTACCCTTCCGAGAACAGCAGGGATGAGAGGACATTTTTTCCCCCGGCTTCCCCAGTTCTGCTTTCCTGACCTGCTGCCTCTTGTCCTTGAGTTTCTTGAGACAACACTCACCTGCTCTGCCAGTTGCCTCAGAAGATTCACTTAGCTCTCACCTCAAACCGCACAACCAGCGGGTGGTGGACATGAGATTTCCACCCATGTCTCTCTCACTTTAAAGCCTGTGTCCCAAACCACAGGCACCCAGGAAGCAGAGACCAACTGCAGGAAACTTAAGGAGCTGAGCAGGTCAGCAGACTGGACCGAAGGGTCAAGCCTAACAAATCAAGTTTAACAAGGAGAACTGAAGGCCCTTAAGAAACCAACTGTTTGACTGCAGGATGGGTGAAGCACAGAAGCAAACCTTGTTTAAAAAAAAAAAAAAAAAGACTTGGGGATCATAGTTGAAAACGTGTTCACTGTGAGATGACTGTCAAAAGATCGCTATGACCTCTGAAAATTACGTATCTAGATCCAGGAGGGCAGGGCAGCTAACCATACCACAGACACCCCTGAAATTAAGGACAACTTCCCCTAACTACTGCAGAAATGTGTCTTTTCATCCAAGCACACAGTCTCAGGGCAACATGCAGCGAGTCCTGAGGACAAACGTGCCACCTACCCAGCAGTGACCATAGCCAAACGAGCCCGGCTAAGTGGTGCCATCATATCTCCCTTCCTGGTGAATTTGGAAGCTCCCTCTGCTTGGGACGATCAGCAGGAGCCTAGTGTCAGAAATGTTTAGCCAGGGTAACTTCAGGAGAAGAACCCATGAGAAGGCACCGGGTACAGGAGAAGGGGTGCTACAAACAGGATAAACTGTCACCAAATGTAAATACCAGAAGGGCTGTCGTGTGAAAAGGGGATTAAACTTGCTGTGTGTGACTCCAAAGGTGAGTAGATGTGCCAGGGACACAGATTCCAATTCAAAGGAAGGGAGGACTAGTTTTCTAACAGCAATGCTTGAAGGTAAACAGCACTGTTTCGGTGGAGGAATGTAAACAGGGCAGGGCTGCCAGTTCACAGATGGGTTTAAAAGATTCCAGGGTCAATCCATCAACAAGGGAGGGCGCTTCCAAATCTGAGAGTCAAGGACTCCCTCTCCTGCTAAGTCACTTCAGTTGTGTCCGACTCTGTGCGACCCCATAGACGGCAGCCCACCAGGCTCTCCCGTCCCTGGGATTCTCCAGGCAAGAACACTGGAGTGGGTTGCCATTTCCTTCTCCAATGCATCAAAGTGAAAAGTGAAAGGGAAGTCGCTCAGTCGTGTCCAACTTGTAGCGACCCCATGGACTGCAGCCTACCAGGCTCCTCTGTCCATGGGATTTTCCAGGCAAGAGTACTGGAGTGGGGTGCCATTGCCTTCTCCGCTCCCTCTCCTATTTACTAACAATCATCTATTTACATATCAGAGAAAACATCAGACAGTCATCCCAGGGACAGGAAGCACAGAGGTGAGAACAGCTAGGCACACTCTTTAAGAGGGAAAAAGATAACAGAAAACCAGAGAACAAGGTTTTCTCCAGATCATATGCTGGGTTTTCATATGTACAGAACAGACTTGAGAATAAGCCTGCTGACTGGGTGCAGCCACTCCTGCCTGCAGTTGGGGTGGTGGTGGGGAGGTGCTCTGGCCCACTGGCTGCTACCCACTGCCTGAGGGACTCCAGCCTGGGCCGGAAGTGAATGAGTCACCCCAGACACAGCCCTGACACCAGACTCATCCCAACACAAACTCCAAATGATCATTTGCTGGTTGCCCACCCAGCAGAGGAAGGAAATCAACTAACTCTAGCCTGCCCCAAAGGAAACCCAGGATGCCACATTAAAAGCTGTAAATGCTTTTGGATGATGGACAGAAAATACAGAAAACATGAGCCTTGGTGGAATTTTCCAAGAAGCACTGGAAACTCATGGTTGACAATATCTATCCTATCAATACTCAGGAAGAGGCAGAAAAGCACCGGGGGGCTCTCAGGGAGTCATTACAAGATACTAAGAAACTGTGTATAGATGCTGAGCCAAAGCCCAATGCAAGTATCCATAAAGTGAAGAAAACCAGCAGGAGCAGAAGAGACAGCAGAAATGTCACAAGTGCCAAACCGGAAGCTCCTTAAGCGAAGTATGAGCAGATCTGGTCTGGGCTGCCCACTAGGAGTTCAGTGGGTGAAATCAAGGAATGCATGAATGAATGCTGAGCCAGCTGTGAGCAAGTCCTCGAGAGGATGAAGAGAGCCTCCAGATGGCTCAGGATGACTCTCAATTCTGGTAGGAGATGGACTCAAATTCTCATGAAGACTCAGAAACTGGCTCTGGTCAGACAAGTCTCTGTGTCTATAGATGGAGTCCCTACTCATGACACTCTTCTGTAATATTTTGATATTGAGAAGAACATTGCCAACATCACCATTCAGTATGGTATACATTTAACAAATTTCAGTGAACTTCAAAAATTGGGTTTTTTAATGTGTCTTTGTGTTCTCTAAGCTGCCACAGGTTATTTTCAGACTCTTAAAATATAAGGTCCACCAATATGTTGCTTCCCTGGTGGCTCAGACGGTAAAGGGCCTGCCTGCAATGCAGGAGACCAGGTTCGATTCCTGGGTCGGGAAGATCCCCTGGAGAAGGAAATGGCAATCCACTCCAGCACTCTTGCCTGGAAAATCCCGTGGATGGAGGAGCCTGATACGCTACAGTCCATACGGTCGCAGAGAGTCGGACACGACTGAACAACTTCACTTTCACTTTCACCAATATGTTATCCTGTCATTTTTAATTAAATCTCATTTTCTCCTCTGAATCTGAGAAGGCTCAAACACAATAAACTTTGCTAAGAAAAGGGCTGCATTTTGTCTTTTTAGCAAAAGAGAAAAAGCAAGCCACACAAGTGCATCATGTTACATGCAAGAATTGAAGAGCACCCACATACACCAGGACAAAATTGGGGAGCAAAGGTTTAATACTTGGGAAAGCAGTTTTGCTAGGTTCTATTTAGTTTCTCTAGTAGTTAACAAGGCTACTTATAAGTTTTTAACAAATAATAGAGCAACAGATAGATTTAGATCGGATTTCTTTCTTTCTCTCTTTCAATTATTATTACTGAGCCTCACATTCACTCCCCGACCTGCCCAACATTCACACACACACACACATACACACACACATGTTGGCACCATGTACACACAGAAATGTCTGCCTAGAAAGAAAAAATGGGGACTTCCCTGGTTGTGTGGTTAAAGAATCCACCTCACACTGCAGGGGACATAGGTCTGATTCCTGATCGGGGAACTAAGACTCCACATACCATGGAGCAACTAAGCCCGTGTGTCACAACCACCGAGCCCATGCTACGCAACTAGAGAAGTCCATGCACCACAACCAAGAGCCTGCACAGCCAAAATAGGAAAAAAAAAAAAAAAGTGATGGGAAGGCTCCCAAAGTCCTCCTTCAACTACTGGCCGAACCAGCTGCAGGGAGTAGAAGAGGAGAAAGAAGACAGCTCTCTCTTCAGGGATACAGGCATCATTTAGGTCACAAGCAGAAAGCCAAGATTCCCATCCAATGGTGACATAAGCAGCTCCCACCTTAACTAAGGAAAAGAATCTACAGCTTACGAGTGGCTGCCACGGGTCAGGAGCTCTCTGGGGGCACCCTGCCTAGGCTCACATTTAATCTTCCTATCAACCTAGTAAAACGGGAAAACTGAAGGATGATGAGTTTCAGTAAGTCAGACATACAACAAGCTAACTCTGGTCCTATCACTTCATGGCAAATAGGTGGGGAAACAATGGAAACAGTGACAGACTTTATTTTCTTGGGCTCCAAAATCACCGCAGATGGTGACTGCCCCTAAGCCGCTAAGTCACTTCAGTCGTGTCCAACTCTGTGTGACCCCATAGACAGCAGCCCACCAGGCTCCCCCATCCCTGGGATTCTCCAGGCAAAAACACTGGAGTGGGTTCCCATTTCCTTCTCCAATGCATCAAAGTGAAAAGTGAAAGGGAAGTCGCTCAGTCGTGTCCAACTTGTAGCGACCCCATGGACTGCAGTCTACCAGGCTCCTCCATCCATGGGATTTTCCAGGCAGGAGTACTGGAGTGGGGTGCCATTGCCTTCTCCAGATGGTGACTGCAGCCATGAAATTAAAAGACACTTGCTCCTTGGAAGAAAAGCTATGATCAACCTAGACAGCATATTCAAAAGCTGAGACATTACTTTGCCCACCAAGGTCCATCTACTCAAAGCTATGGTTTTTCCAGGAGCCATGTATGGATGTGAGAGTTGGACCACAAAGAAAGCTGAGCACCAAAGAATTGATGCTTTTGAACTGTGGTGTTGGAGAAGACTCTTGAGAGTCCCTTGGACTACAAGGAGAGCAAACCAGTCAATCCTAAAGGAAATCAGTCCTGAATATTCACTGAAGGATGGATGTCAGCTGAGGCTGAAGCTCTAATACTTTGGCCACCTGATGCAAAGAACTGACTCATTAGAAAAGACCCTGATGCTGGAAAAGATTGAAGGCAGAAGAAGGGGACGACAGAGGATGAGATGGTTGGATGGCATCACCGATTGAATAGACATGAGTTTGAGTAAGCTCCACAAGTTGGCGATGGACAGGGAAGCCTGGTGTGCTGCAGTTCATGGGTTTGCAAAGTCAGACACAACTGAGCGACTGAACTGAACAAGCTAACCGGTGATACAGCCGGGATTCTGAGGGCACCAGGTTTGTCCCACTCAAGTCCACGTTTGCCCACCTTACCGACCCTGCTAACTCCCCAGCACACAATCTGCATGCCTCTAATAGGGAATCCCCCAACCAGGATGCAATTCCACTGACCTGAACAGGTGAGCACACACTGCTCAGAACCCTGGCCTGTCTTGGCTAAAACACCTTCTAGGCTGATGACTCATGCCTTGAGTCTTTCAAAACAGAAGGAGCCATCACCACCTGTCAAGCTAGGAAAGGGCAAGGCCCAAGCCGGGCAACACACAGTAAAGATGGTCCTCGGGGAACTTTCTGTTCCTAACTCCCTTCTGGATGTTTGGTTTCTCAAACCAAACACATTTTATTGGACTTGTTTCTCTACGTTTTTCTCAGAAGAAAAACAACTTCCCAGGTGGATTCAACACAGAACCACACCTATTGTAGTACCTTCCAATTGTCTAACAGCAAGAATGCTCCGGGGACCATTTGATCCTCTCTATGAACGCCTGGCTTCCCATGGGACGGGGCATCAGTCGGCCCCACCCCCTCACAGCAACCTGGAAGCATGTAGACTCTCTTCGCCTCCTGCACTGCCCCAGTTAGCGGTTGCTTCTGTTTGACCCCGCCCCCCAGTACCTCAGCCGCTCTTTCCCTTCCCCATGCCAACTCCCTAATTGGGACCATATGCGTGTCCCATCCATGTATCAGCAGTGGCCTCAACTGTCCTGCAGCCTTCACTCTTATCTTCCTCCAGCCCCCTGTCCACACACCAGTGTCGTCTTTTCAGATTTGTCCATTCATTTGCACTTCAGCTTAAGTATTCAGTTACTTCCCTTGAGTTCAGGATAATAATACAAGCTTCTTCACCCAACATAGAAGGCCAGGCACCTGACAGGCACAGACCATGGATCAATGGTCTGCAAAGGCTCAGGACTCCGTGGCTTCTGTAAGCCTGCCTGGCCACCCCCACTCTCCTCAGCCCTCACCTTCCCTGAGCCCCCACCCAGGTTTCCTGCCTTGTGCTCCCCCCACCACACACACACACCACAGAGCCCTTCTCAGCACAGACACTGACCAAGACCGTCCACTTCCTTCTCTACCTCCCCATTACAGTGCGGGCGCTCCTGGAGGGAGGGCCTGCCCCTTAATCTCTATAGTGTTTAGTACTCAATGACTCTCAATGAATGCACATGTGACAAAGGGTCAAAGAGCAATGTTAAGAGCACACCGCAAGCTGACTGATGGATAAGCGCAAAGGCTCCAGAAATTTAGTTCAAGGAAGGCTGCCCAAGCTTTGCTCTGAAGTTTGAGAGTCACATTTCTGAATAATCTTGACTCAGAGAGTCCAAAGAGAACAACTGGGCTTCCATGTTAGAGAAAGGAGACTCACCTCTGAATGAGGCACTCAGGACAAAGGTCTCAGTCAAAGGAAATGACTTCAGCCTTTCATGTATGTTTTCATCAGCCCTGACACTTGAGGCCCCAGGGGACGGTTTCCCCGTTACCAAAATAAATGTTTAATAGGGTGTGTTCCGTCCTCAGTTGCTTTCAGAAATGACTTCAGAGATTGGTCAGTTTTCTTTCCAAGCATCCCACACGCCCTAAGACTTCAGCAGGACTCAGACATGTAATCAGGTCACTTAACTTCCACGCCACCCTCTCAGCTCCTTGTCTTTTGAAGATACTACGTAGAATAATACTTTCAGATATGGAATGAACAGTCAGAACCCCCTTTTTTGGACTTAAAAATTTACATTTTATCAAAAGGGACCTTTTATTTTCAGTAGCAAAAAGGCCACACATTATTCTAATGAGCTTTCTGATAAGAAATCTCATCCACACTTGTCTTATTTTTCACAATTATTATGTTGAAGATTTTTTTGTGTGGTAAGACTAGAAGTGATACAGAAAACAAGAGATGAGGAATCTTTTAATAGTTTCTAAAAACAAAGCAAAAAAATAGATCCAGACATCAGGTAAATTATAGCAAGTGAATCAAGACCTTTATAAACACGAAATCTTAGTTCTCACTGCTGTAACAGAATGTTTTGAAACTTCTCACCTATCCATGAGCCCCAAAATATGGAGTGGTTATCTTTCATGGGCTGGGTGATTCCATAAGCTAATGAATGCTAGGATTATTCCAAGTATTTTGGAGAAGGGGCAGAGATTTCCATGATTTGGGCCATCGTCCACTTTTTGGCCTCAGAACTGTCATGGCACTTGTGGGTGTCATTTAGACAATAAGCGTGTAATGAGGCTCAAGGTCCACTGGAAGTCAAATCTTCCGCCATCTTGGGCCTGACTGGTTCTAATCAGTTTAATGTCATATCTTTAACGGCTATGTTACTCTTTCCAAGGTTGTGCCCTTCCCTCCTGTCTCAAGACAGCCCACCTTCCAAGTATATTGTGGACCAATCAGCAATGACAAGAATCACAAATTCTACTATCCACTGGTACAGTAAGCCCTAGGTTACTACTATTTGGTAAATACTTAATAGTTTGATAAATAAATGCATGTAAGAAAAAATGACTTGTTTCAGAAAGTATTCATTGTGTTAGTCGCTCAGTAATGTTCAACTCTTTGTGACCACATGGACTGTAGCCTGCCAAGCTTCTCTGTCCATGGAATTCTCCAAGCAAAAATACTGGAGTGGGTTGCCATTCCCTTCTCCAGGAGATCTTCCAAGTTCAGTATGCACACTAATAACGTATAGATTTACACAGCACTTTCATGTGAGTCTGATTAAGCATGTTCTTCTATGCTTAATCGGCATCTTTAAACACACTTTTGAGAGGAGCACCCTCTGCACCTGGTAGGCATCTGGTAGGCATCTGGTTTCCTGAAGTACTCACTGCAGACCTTTTGTTCCCACCCTCAGGGCCCTGCCCCATCACTGACTGTACTCTTCCACGTCACCATACCACGGTCACCTTGCTGTAACTGCAGAACAAATCTGGAGCAACACAGTCAAGAGCAATACACACAGCCCAAGAAGGAGAGAAAGTAGCCCAGAGATCATGGGAGCAATGATGTTGATGGCACCACTGACAATGGGAACGATAGGATGGATGAAGTGAAAGAGCCATCTTTTGGTAACTAAGACTTGCACTGCATTTTATACTTTAAAGCATCAACACAATGTGACTTTACTGATTCACATAAAAGCCAGTAAGGCAGGCAGTAAAATTTTACAGATATGGAAACAGGCTCAGAAAAGCCAAGGGATTTTTCTGCAAGACTGCACAGCAAGCAAGCAGAGGAGGTGGGACTTAAAGGGTCTTCCAGCTACAAGGACTGAAGACTCCCTCAATGCCAAATGAACTTGATTCTTAAGGCCCCACTATAAGCGATTAACAAGACGTTATCCATGGAATGCAAAGAACTGTGCAAAAGCAGGATACCCCTCACCCACCCCACCCCAAATTCCTCTAGAGATTTAGTCCACACTCTCTTGACTTGGGGGAAACCTGGCTTTCTCTAAGCCTTCCTAAGGTGGCCAAAAGCTGAAAAGCCCAAAGAGAAGTCAAGCCCAGGTCTTTAAAACTGTTGCCTCAGGGCTCTGCAAAACCACAGCAAGAGGCTGCAGAGTATAAAACAAAACTGCTGCTGAAAGTATTTTTATGTGAAAATGCACCCTCTGCAAAAACTTGTTATAAGGGCTCATATTTTTCAATAAGTTCTTTCAAAATGCCATTACCATCACTCTCATGGAAACTTGGGTCCAGAAAACGCATGGCAGGTTCATTAAATTGATTAGAACTGCATTCTTACTTGAAAATATCTGATGTGCAATTAAAAAAAAAATCTCTGACATTCATAAATCCAAAAAGATGCTGCTCTGGTAGATGCAAAAATTAAGAGAAAGAAAACAAAGGATCTTCCCTGGAGTTTCAAGAGGTCCAAAGCTGGGCCCTGCAAACACAGCAGAGAGAAGGGAGTGCAGACGAAAGCCACTTTCCTGGAAGCACAGCAGAATTCAGAGGTCCCAGGCATGGATCCCAGGCACAGAACAAGCACCCAGGCCGCCTTGAGAAAGCACGAGGGGAAGAGGTGTTTCTGACAGTCGAAGTCAACACCTCTCATCACAATGGAAACCAATGAGAAGTCCAGGCTGACCGCAGAGATGGGTCCAACGCACTTCTTGGGCAGCAAATGCATCTGGCCTCTGGGCCCCACCAGTGCTGTGGGAGACCACTTGCCTCCATGGGGGCCTCAGAAGGGGCGGGGGCAGGTACCAGGGTTCTGGGCTGTGTAGGCATCTGCCTCCAAGAAAGGCAGGGGCCCTCCGCCCTGTAGCTCTGGGAATAAAGTCAACCTGGAGGCCAGGACCGGGCCCTATGGCTTTCTGGACAGGGGCCCCACCATTCTCTGGCCATCTTCTCAGGCTGTTGCTTCTGCACAACGTCACCCCCATCTATTTAGACTGAGTATTTGCCAGCTTGCCTCCATCCAGCCAGATGCTGCCTTTCAAGGATTGCGTATTTCTATAATTATTTCCAGGAGAAGCAAACACTTTCGAGCCACTAGGGTTTGCCATGGAATTCATTTTCCCACAGCAGGGTGTCGGTCCGCCTCTGCCCCTGGTCTCTGTGGGCGCACCACAGGGTGGGCCCCCAAAGCCCCACCATCAGTGAAATCTGGTTTGAAATAAACCCCTTGGCATCAGTGAAGTGTTAATTCACCTCTTGGGTTTGGCTTTTTGTTTCTTGGTTGTTTTTTTTAACCCCGTATTTCTTTGAAAGGAGCCTCACTTTGAAAGGAGAGTTTTAAACATGCTCCCTTTAGGCCATACTGCAAAAATAATATCGTTTTCTTAGCAGCAGAGTCTTGGCCTAAAGGCTTCCAGGAAACCAGCACGTTGTACTGGGCCCCAAAGAGGGGTGTGTCGGCCTGGCCGACAGAGCTCAGCATGAGTCAGGGGCAGGTTGGTCTGGCCAAGACCACCTCTGAGGCTGCCACTGAGAAGGCAGATCTCCTTGTCCACAGCTGGCAGTCAAGGCTCCTTAAGAGTCACTTCCAGAAGACTCTTCTGACATCAAGTTCCTGGCAGGCACAGTGGAAAGAACTGCCTCCAAATGATAGCACAGGATTCCATGGTGGCCTTTTCTGACATCATTGGAATTACCACCTCCAATCTCTTGAGTAGATCCAGGAAAGTGCCCAACCCTTAGATTTTCATTTAAACTAACGCAGGCATGCAGTTGGAATCTCAAAGACCCACTGCCTTGTCAAAATACTTGGGCCTGTAGCCCTAAACACTGAGGACTGGGAAATACTTTCCTGAGGGATGGGATGGAAAAAACAAAAGGCTCCCATGAGTAATTTAACCTAAGATAGGAAGGGCAGAGAGTGAAGGAGCTGGAGACTTTAAACTCCCCACTTCAATGCCACTGGGCATTTAACTTGTCAAACACACAGCACCTACTGTGTGCAAGTCACCTTCAAGATGCTGGAGAGGGCATACTGTGAAGCCGCCACACAGCAGAGGAATCAGGTAACGACTTTGGCTTAAACAGTAAGAAATAAGTATGGAGAGCAGCAGTTCAGGGCTGGTACCATGGCTCTAAGGTCATCAAGGATCCAGGCTCCTCCTTTCGTTGTGCTCCACTAACCAAGAGCAGGGCTTCCAACATTACAGTAACCTCATGATCCCAGACGGCTGCTGGATTTCAGCCACTGTGTCCACGTTCCAAGCAGTAGGTTGGAGGACAGAGAAAAAGCCAAAGGGGCACACTGTCTATACAAGTCAGTCCCTGGAACCGTCTTATAAGCCACACATCACTTCACCTTTCACTCACTAAAGCTTAAGTCGCTGGCCCATAGCCAGGTGAAAGAGAGGCTGGGAAATAACATCTTTTAGCTTGGCACATTACTGTACTCAAAGAGTCAGGCTTTTGATTACTGAGAAAGCAGGATAGGATACTGGATGTAAAATTAGCAGCCTTTGCCACATAACACATAGAAAGAGAATTTGAAGATAAGCCAATCTGGAGGTCTACTAAGTTTAACAGTTGGTAGTAGGGAAAAAAAAAAGGTATTGAGGGTTGAAGGCTCAAGTGGTATTATACTTCAGGGAAACTAAAAACTTTATTAAGTTGGAGGTGTTATGAACAAGTAATAAAATCAACTTCCCAGAACTATCCACCTTTGAATTGAACATACTTCATGAAACATTACATACAACTCAAAGGGAAGTTTCTTAGGCATTCTAGAACAGTGGCTCCATCAGACTCACTAGAGAGCTTTTTAAAAACAAATCCCTAAGATTCCCCACTTTTTGAAATTGTGATAGATGGTTTAGAGTTGAGGCCTAAAATTCTGTACATACACACACAAGCAATCGAGGTAATTCTTCCGATGGGTAGTCTGATTCAAAAACAGTGATTTCATCCAAACCTTCATTTCAAACATGAGGAGACAATTTACAACAATCATGTGACTCGTCCAGGGTCCCTAATGACCATCCAACCATCCCCCAGAGGTCTTAGATTCCAGGTTAGATCCATCCATCTAAATTATAGTTACCTACCCACCAGCAAACATGGAACAACGGTCGGCTGAATCCCCACCCCTGCGGGCAGACCCAGCACTCTCAGAGACGCACGCTTCCTGGTGCTACACTACCACCTACTCTGGGGAACTCGAGGAGGGCTCTAAAATGAGTACGTATGCACAACATGTGCATGGATCTGCTCTACACATCCACATCTACAGCCCCCTTCTCTGACACCTCAGAGACCCTGGGAAGGAGGCAAAAGGCACGAGCCAGGGATAAAGAACAGAGGCTGGCAATGAGCCACACTTCAGTCAGCATGCGAATGCAGTCGCTTCCTGTGTTAGGGATTTCCCGACCACATGTAGGCGAATCCAAATGAGGCAGGTTCCACCATCAATTGGTAGGAATGAAACAGCCAAACTCTCATCTCTGCTCCGACCCAACCATCGTGGGGGTGGGCCTCTGTCCTGACTGTGGCTGCTGGCGGGAGCAGGCTATGGTCCTACTTATCTGGGCTTCCCTGGGTCCCAGCCCATTTCCACAGCCTGTCCCCACCACCCCAGTCATGTGAGTCTTATTGCATCCTCATGGTGCTGAATAAATGGTCTCTGCTTAGATCTATCAGGGTTAGTTTCTGTTGCTATAAATAAAAGACCCAGGATTAATGTCCTCAAGGAAGTAGGGAGGGCTCCAGATCTCCAGAGGTTATCTGTCTCAGGATAAGTGGATAACCAAAAGTCTGGAAGGGGGACAAAGGTTAAAGGAAGATGCTCAGGCTAGGCTAGGCATGGCAAGGCAGAGACCAGAGGACCCAGAGGGGATCTGATGGGGTAGAGACCAGCATCTCCTCCGCTGCCCTCTCTTTCTTCCATCCATTCTTCCTCCTCTCTCTCCTGGTCTTGTGTGCCTCCCTTCCTGACAGAAAGGCATCCATTTCTCCTCTTTCTTGCCTGTTACATCCAAGAAATAAAGTTATCTCTTTTGTCTAGAAGCTAAAACTCAAAAAAAAAAACCTGACACCCTTGGCTGGGCTTTGAAAACACAAGGAGATACGCAGGAACGGCCTTGTCAGGGTGGGGAAACAAAAGTAGACACTGGCACACTTGTGGCAGACGATACCAAGCTGCAGGTGTACACACCACCTCATCCAGCAATTCCACTCCTAGCAATTAACCCTGAACAGAACAGTTACACAAACACACTTCTAAGTATATAACTTCATATGTACCAAGTATTTCTAATAACGTAAATGTCCATTCATAGGAGCTTGGCTACCAATAACCTACAATGGCAAAGAATCTAAAACAGAATGCATACATATCAAAGAATCACTTTGCTGTACATCTGAAACTCATACCATATTGTAAGTCAACCACAGTTCAATTAAAAAAAAAAAAAACTATGCTTAAAAAAAATTAGGAGCTTGGCTAAATTATCCATATCATGGAATATGAGAAAACTATTTTTTTAATGATTTATATACACAGCCGTGGAAAGTATAAAGATACATTGTTTTAAAATGTATCAGAACAATGTATAGAGAGATATATTACGAGAATAGCCTCACTTCTAAAAAATAACTTGTATGTATAAAGTTACATTAACACCAAAAAAAAAAATTTACCAAATCCTTAAGAGCAGTTATAATTAGAGGTGATAAAATAGGGTGCTTTCCATTTAAGTCATACATTTCTGTAGTGCTTCAGTTTTGATTACAAACAAGTAATTATAATAATAAGAAAAAAATAAAAATAAATGGAAGCTGAAACGTCCTTTGAACATGCAAAACAGTGGTGTTGGGAAGCCCATGGTTTCCGTTTAAGGCAACAGGCAATCCAGCACCCAACACAGAACACAATTCAACATGAACTTCCTCCTTCCTCCTCTTTTTACACACAACCACACACAGTTGAAAGTTAAAATCCCTGCCCAAAGTCAAGTAGAACCAATAACACAAAAGGGTGAGCTGCTACAGAAGCAAACAAGCACATCGGTTACAGAAGACGGCAGAAGAATCACAAAGACCAGTCACCAGAATGAGAAGCCCAGAATGTCCACAACTATCCAGCGTGGGAATAAGTCATGCACTAAGAGCCTCTGAACATATCGCCACGTGACAACTAAGATTAATAAGAATGAAATGGTAAGCTGTATTTCATGTCTAGGTTTTAGTAGTTCGGGGAAATGTGTCCCTATTGAAACTTTAAGCAAAAAGCTAAACATTTAGTCTTACCACTTGAAAAAATAAACTTTGAAATTCAGGAAAATGAACTAATGTAAAATATCTAATTGCCCAAAATGTTCTACAAGTAATCTATTGGCCTGGCCCAAAAGTCCATTCCTTTTTTTCCATATCTTACAGAAGACCCAAACAAACATTCTGGCCAACTCAATATGTTTAGGTTGTATTTAATGAACAAAATTTATGAATTCTGGTTTTTATTTTTTAAAACCATTGGATTAAATATCCATTAATATTTAAAGTAATTCCCACAAACATCCAAATTGAACTTGAGAACTCTACCTTAGGCCAGCAATCCACAACAGAAAGATTCCATACCCTCTGCTTTTACAAGAAAGACAAGAGATCTCTGCTGACTGACTGTGTACCTCTTTTTTTTTTTTTGTCCTATTTGTCACCCAAACGATTTTTATTGGCAACAAAAATCAACCCTGGGTCATTAGGAGATTAAGCACAGTTCAAAGAAAGAGGTTCTACTTTTCAAAAAACTAACATACCAACATTTCAGCCAATAATGCAGATTATTCAAATACAGAACTATAGTTAGGATTCTGATTAGATTCCACGTTGAACAGCAACAAACTGCTAGATTTAATGCATTTGAAGGAAAAAGGACAACTGTTATAAATAAGGACCCTATGCACCAAATAAATATTCTCCATTCAGAGTGTTGTTTTCTATGTGCTAGTGTTCAAGTGAGCTGAAACAATAGATGTTTGTGAGCTTTCAAAACTGTGCAAACAATTTGCCAGTTTAATTAACTTCCATTTACACTACAACACAAGTCCAGTATTTCACAGGCTTGGTTACTAGGTGTGAAATAAGACAATTTCAAACATGATGCATGTACATTGTATGGCTGCCAGGTGGGTTACACGTCTCTCATGAGACTCAAGTCCACTCTGGAGTGTGCAGCACCTCCCAGCACCACAGGGCCTGGGCATGGCAGGTGCGCAATAAATGCTGGCTTCCTTCCCCTTTCCTCCTTACTCCAAATATAACAGAAAAATGGCAACACGACACATGCTTACAATACCACTAAGACTATTCCTGGGCCGTCCATTCACTGCTTTCCTATTTCATTACAGAGGCACCCAAAACACCCCCTTTAACAGAACCTTGCTTGCACCAAAACAACTCCAATTGTGTGTTTAGCACACATACATATATGTAGTGGAAAATAAAAAGGAAATACACCTCAAATTAGTGATTGTGTATCTTAACGGGAGAACTGAAAACAGTTTTTAATTTTTATCTTATACATTTCTGTATTTTCCAAAAGTTTTACAATAAGCATCTGCTGAGTCAAAACTGTTTGATACAACACAGTCCCACTACACACTCCCCAGAATGATCAAAATGAAGATGACATACACCACCAAGTGTCGACACTGGAGCCACTGAAACTCACTCACTGCCAGGTGGGCGTGTCAGCTGGTACAACCACCTGGGGATCAACGACAGCTCCATACATATGAAGACCCAGCAACTCCACTCTTAGATATACACCTGAAGAACCTACTTACACATACAAGAAAGTGACACTATCAGTAACAGCCAAGAACTACAAACAACTCAAAAGTCCATCAACAGCAGATATATCAATTATCAAGGAATAGGAAGACAATGAAATACACAATGAAAATTTAGCAATGTATTGAACAATGAGAAAGAACAGATTATTGCTATATGCACATCCATTGATGAATTCCAGATATAGTGGTGAAAGAAAAGCCAGGCACTAAAAGAGTACATACTATATGACTATGATCCCATTTTTATGAAGTTCAAGAACAGTCAAATTTACCTATGGTGATAGAAACTGGATACTGTTATCTTTATGGGAAAACAATGACTGGGAGGAAGCAACAGAAAACTTCTGGAAGATAGTAAACATTTTTTATATCTGTGCTTCCTACTTAAAAAAAAGAAGAATAAATTGGATTTACACCATAGCTCTAACTGCTTACTAGCTGGGTGTTGTTCAGTTGTTCAGTCATGTCCAACTCTTCTGCAACCCCATCGGCTGTCCACGGGATTTCCCAAGCAAGAATACGGGAGTAGGTTACCATTTCCTTCTCCAGGGGATCTTTGCAACCCAGGGATCAAACTCGGGTCTTCTGCATTGGCAGGCATTCCTTACCACTGACCACCAAGGAAGCTCACTAGCTGTGTGGCCTTGAGCAAATTTCTTAACTTCTCCAAGTTTCAGTTTCTAAACTGTAAACGGGATGAGAATTAAACAAGGCGATGCATTTAGTGTTTAACACAGTCACCAGCACAAGGCAAAAGCACAATACATAACAACAGAAGCTGGACAAACATCCCCTAGGTCTTACTATGCACTAGCGGGCATTGCTGTACCTCTCCCAGTTCCTGTTCTTATCTACTGCTCAAGGCCAGGAGGGCAGGCTGTGAGCTAGGCTTTCAGAAATGGTTTGTGCAGGACATCAACCACAAGCATTGCTCTGAGGAGGAGGAGGAGGAGGAGGAATCACTAGTTATGTTGCTGCTAAGGTCTCAAAGGAAAGGAACTGGCAGGAGGTACACATCAGGATTAATCACAGACTATTGGAGAGAAAAATGGCTTTAGCTTCTGAAAGTAGTAGCTGCTTTCTGCAGGAGGAGAAAGACTTTTATTCCAGTGGAATAACTCATTTTAAATTGAGGAGTCATCTGGGAACTGAAAGAGCTCATCTTTCTTTCCTAAGGAAAGAGAGGAGACAAGTCACTCTCTGTTAAATGATTTTCTATGTTGACTGGCTAAATTTACTGCCCTTTAATATATTTCAGATTTACAACTAAAATAATTTTTAAAGTATAGGCCTGCTGTATAAAAGTAATTTAAAATGTTGGTCATGAAGCAAGAGACTCAGATTATACAAGACAGTTTTAGTGAAATGAAACACTATAAATGGAGAATAGTCTCCAATTTAGAAGATCAACCAAGACTAGGAATGACTCAACATATCATGCAGAAAAGGAAATGGCACCCCACTCCAGTACTCTTGCCTGGAAAATCCCATGGGCGGAGGAGCCTGGTAGCGACCATGGAGTTGCTAAGAGTCAGACACGACTGAGCGACTTCACTTTCACTTTTCACTTTCATGCATTGGAGAAGGAAATGGCAACCCACTCCAATACTCTTGCCTGGAGAATCCCAGGGACGGGGGAGCCTGGTGGGCTGCTGTCTAAGAGGTCGCACAGAGTCGAACACGACTGAAGCGACTTAGCAGCAGCAGCAGCAACATATCATGAATTTTTGCTTCCATTAACTTCTATTTTGCTTTCAACTAAGGCAAGTGAGCGCACATGATCTTTACTGAACCCCACCACTTTCTAGCTCTACCACCTCGGGCAAGTTACTCTCTCTGTGCCTCATTTTCCTCAACTGGAAAATGGGATGATAATCAGGTTATTAAAAGGAGTAAATGAGTTAATAGATATTAAGTGCATAAAAGTGCCAGGCACTACCAAGTGCTATAAAAGTGTTCCTACCATCACTTCTTTTTTTTTTTTTTTTTAGTGTTTCCACTTTGTTGCTCAAGCACCATCACTTCTTAATCTTCAGATGAAGAGACAGAATTCATCTAAAATTGTGAAACTTAATCACAGACTGTGCAGATATAGGATAGACTGTCTAATATCCAGAGGAAGCTGTGCACTAAGATCATGTCAAGTAAATATGAAAACATGTGGTTTGCAGGTGCACACATGCGCGTGCAAACACCTAACCCTTCCAAACCCCTCCCTCTTCTCACAAATAATTTCAGTCCCTCTAGAGCAGAATGTGCCAATGATCCCAAGTTCTTCTGATCCCAAGATAATCCCAACAAAGGTGTAAAATGTTACTCTTCTTCCAAATATTTCCAACGGCCCATTAAAAGAACACACACTGAAAAGGTATGTTTGCCTTTCAGATTTCAAAAACTGGAACCTTCCCGTAGCACACTTGAACAGCTGAGTGGATTATATTCAAACATGGGCTCTTTTCAACCTGTAGCAGAGGAGACCTACTAAAACCTTACACTTTCCTCCAATTGTGAGCACAGAAAGTTTTTCATTTTGTTCCAAAGGAAATGATCTTAACACAGCTCAATGATATCATCACTGTCTGAACCGAGTGGGCATCCGGTGGCCATGACAGGACTAAATGCTAAAACCCAAGGGTATAAAAGTTAAAAGCTACTCAGTGGAAATGTCAGTTACAACATTCATTCTTTGATTTGCAAGAATCAATCACAGAGACAGAGAACCCTCAAGCGAGGGAATTATGAAGAGTATCCAGCAAAACATAAGGGTAGCACCGGCCTTACCCTCCCCCCACCTCTCCCAATAAAAAGCTTTTCAATACCCACAGTATTCTGCTTTTCGAAGTGGAAGAGAACTGCTTGAAAAGATTACTTAATTCTTTCACTTCACCAGTAAGCACATTTACACCTTTCTACCAACACTAGCCAGTCAGATCCGAAATCCCTATCTCACTATCTGTGGTTTTTCTCTATTATCAGAGTGACGTAAATAAGACAGCAATTTTCTGTTTTTTAATATATTTTTAATTGGAGGATAATTGCTTTACATGTTGCATTAGTTACTGCTGTACAACAACATGAATCAGCCTTAAGTATACATATATATATCCCTTCCTTCTTGAGCCTCCCTCCCACTAAGATAGCAGTTTTCTAATTCACTAGTCCAGAGTATCAGAAAACTTTATTTTGTTTAAGAAATAACTGTTCGTTCTGTACTTCATAGACTTTAGGACACCCAGATAGCTCTCCACCAAACACCACCTGCAAACACAGCTGACACAGGACAGGGACAGTGATGCCTATCTTTGCTCTACCTTTAGCTGAAAACCTTGTTCAGCTTTATTATCCAGAACTTGGCACATCAGCAGATGAGGAGGAGAAAGTTGCACACTCAGGTTGATTCCTAGCAATGAATTAGATTCTGGGAGCTCAAGAGAAAAGCAGGTAATGGCAGCCATATTTTATTTGCAAAATAAAAACTCCAGCAGGGTCTACTTTCTTGCTGATGTGAGATGCCTGGTTAGGTTTTGGCATTTCATTAAGTTGCTTTGGGTCTTGATTGAAACAGTTGTCCCTCAAATATGTATTTGACTCTACTATGTGTAAGACACTATGCCAGGTGCCAAGGGAGATTAAAAAACGACCTTATTTCACTCCCGGACTCTTTACTTTCCACAGCCTCCCTAAACACCGAACAGAGACGAATGGCACTTCCATCCCCTCACAACCATATTTTGGGCCCTTGTTTTACTCTCCTTAAGCCCCCGTGAATACTTAGAGAACAACTATCGTTTTATTATTATGAAGGTTAACTCATACTGCTTTTTCATAAAATACAAACAGTCAAGGAGGGCATGAAATGAAAAAGAAAATTTCCTTTCCAACAATGCCACCAATCCTACAGCCCAGAAATAAGCACGTTACTTAGGATTTTTTCCAGAGATTTACATTTGCAAACCAAGAATTGAGATTTTTTTTTAATGGGATCTTAAACTAATGTGCACCTTTTTTTTTTTAAGAAAAAAAAAGTCTGTTTTATGAATTTTTCTGTATCAGTACTCATAGATTTGCCCAATTCCATAATGTGCTTACATGGCATTTAACCAGTCCCTTTGAAAGGCATTTAGGCTACTTCTACTGTTACTCTATCACAACGCTGCAGTGAATATCTTTGCATGTTTGCCGGCACACTTCCGCAGGTATATTCGTAAGATAAACTACTAACTGTAGTTTATCTACAGGAATGTGTATAGACAATTTTTAGTTTTGAAAGATAATGTTAGAAAAAAAAGAGAGAAAAGGAAAGGGAAGGAGGGAGGGAAAGAGAGACGGAAGCAAGGAAGGAGAGAGGGCTGGAAGGAGGAAGGAAGGGAAAGAGAGAGAAAGAAAATAAATGCTGTGGCCAACTCCAGGGGCTACCTACTCACAGCAACTGCCGCTTTCCTTCTGGCCAGCAAAGCTCCATTTCTGCCCCCTTTGGTCCCAGGGCCCACATGCTTTGAGAAAGCTGGGCCCTAAGACTGGTCTAAGCAAGCAATGGGAGCCCCCTCTCTCCATGCCAGTCATCAGATGAGATGTGGGCATCTGGCCCAGTTTTGCCAATGGGGCACAGAAGAAGTTCTGGGGGTGGGGCTCCCAGCAAAGGTTTTCTCTGGTTTCCTCTTTTCCTGCCTCTGGATACCACATATCACCTGTGTACGAGGATATGGTGGTTGGGAACACGAGGAGCCAAGCTGGAGGTCAAACGTCAAACACTGAGGCTGGCAAAGAGGAAACTTAGCTGAGCCTTTCATTAATGAACCCCAAAACTGTGCTAACTCTGGACTTCTGTTTACAGGAGATAATAAAGATACTTACTATTTAAACCACTTTTAACTGAGTTTTGTTTACTTGCAAGTGAAAATATTCCCACTGCCCACCTGTTCTCTAAAAAGAAGCCCACTGGACTTACAATTCCATCCAGGGCACATACGAAAGCATCTATCCCCTCACAGCCTTGGCTTCATCAGGGTTTAGTCCCCATGTGTTCTCAGGGTATTTTCTCTTAATGGCCAGAGTGCTTTCTTCCTTGGAGAGTCTGGCAGCTCTCTCCCCAAATAAGGACACACTGCAAAAAGGTGACCCGAAGACGGCCAGTATTTCATTCTGCTTCATCTGCAACACAGCACTGAGACACAGGCTCACCTGGTCCTTCAGAAGAGTAGACGCTGTCACCCTGGGCCGTACATTCCCCAGTGCCTTAGAGTCAGACATGACTCTGCTAGGCTGGGACAGTCACCAGGGTGTGGAAGGACAGCCCGAGACTGGAACCTGGATGACCTAGTTCAGATCTGCTACTTATGAGCTGGCTGGCTGAAGAGATGTCACCCAACCTCCCATTCCACATTCTTTGAATGTAAAAAGTTGGCTCCTGAAACTAAGGCCCAGGGTCCTTATTAAGATAAGATGGGGACAGGGCATGTGAAGGTGACGACTGTCACAGACTATTAGAGGCAGGAATGAGGCTGATCCCCACAGATCTATGCTGAGGGGGGGCCAGCCCAAGGGCAGGCAGATCGCCCATCTCCAGCCCTTTCTGTTCTCCTGTCACTCCTGCCATCACTGTGGGCAGCCTGTGAGGTCAGGACTAATAACCAGAAGGAAACCCAACCAACCACATCCACTCCTCCTGGAGATAAGTTGAACTCCCAGGAGCAGCATCACAGTCAGTGAATGTGAGATGACGTTCAGCCAAGAGTCAGTGTGTGCCAGGGTCACTTACAATGATTACTAAGGCTCAGACTGGCACCTGGGCAAAACATGTATGATTCTGAGCAAACTTCCGGAAGGTTAGTTTGGCCCATGCTTTTCTCATCCCTCTCACTCGCTCTTGAGCATTGTGATGGATTCAATCTCTGTTTTCTGCACTTCACTCCCCTATATAATGGCGTCATGTGTCCCCCTTCTGCACCATGACTTTGCAGTACTTCCCATGAGAATGGCCTGAGTATACTTCCCCTCTGCACTGATGTTGGGCTTGGCCATGTGATTTCTGTTGACTAATGGTTATGAGCCAAAGCCTCAAGAGGCTTCATGCATTTCTACCTGCCCTCTTAGGCTACTGCCATTTGCCGTAAGGTGAGCATGCCCTAGGCCCCAAAATAAGCACATGTGGAATAGACTCAAAGCCAAATGATCAACTAAGTAGAAAAATAAATCCCTGTGGTTGTAAGGCACTGAGATCAGGGATTGTTTGTTATGCGGCAACATCATATAGTAACCTAATACAAACATCTTAAGAGCAAATATAATGGTAAGTTTGCCTGGCACCAAGTAATCAAGCAATAATAAAATATTTGTGCTTAAGAAAATTTTAATTCATTCACCATTCATACAGGTACAGAGAACTCCTACACGTAAGGCACCACAGTAGCCCCACAGGAAGCTGAACATAATGAAAAATATGAAAGTAATCATTCCTACAAGTACCTTTTCAGTCTAGCAAATCCCCAAGCTTCCTAAATTCTACTGGAGGAGAGCAGTCCATGCTGACAAAGCTTCTGTTCATTTCATTCATTCATTCACTCACTGCCCTGGGTTAAATCACAGAAGGGATGAAATTCAGTATCTATGTATTTAAAGATCTGATTCTCATACTTATTAATGGTGAAATCTACTTCCTTCTACAAATGTATTCTTAAAGACAGAAACTAGAAACTTGTTTGTCAAGCACTTGAATTATTTTTAATGAACTCCTTTGTTCTATTAATCTTCATTTATTCATTCAACATATGTTTACTGAGCACCTATGATATTTCAGGCAGATGAATCGTACCTGTGCTAGGAATCAACGCACACAATTCCTAGCCCCAACCCCTGGCTGCACCACTGACCACAAAAGAATTATTTAAAATTATGGTTGACAGCTCCATGTAGTATATAAAAAAATGTTTTTAATAAAAAAATATATATATTCCTATAGTTTAACTATAGGTTTAATTCCTACAGTTTAACTCCAATGTCTTCTTTCAATTTTACTTTTAAAAGAATTCTAGGGATTTTCCTGGCAATCCAGTGGTTAAGACTTCACCTTCCATTCCAGGGGTACAGGGCTGATCTCTGGTCAGGGAGATAAGATCCCACATGCCTCGCAGCCAAAAACATAAAAAACAAGAGAAGCAATACTGCAACAAATTCAATAAAGACTTTAAAAGATAATAGACAGAAGAATTCCACCCCACTTGCAAATGTGGCGATTTCACCATCTTGCCTCTCCTTTTATCAAGGAGGACAGAGAAAATGGGTTTTGACCGCACTCCTCCTCACATTACTGCCACACACAGAGGTGTGGGAGACTCACATTTAATAACCTTTGGCATGAAGTCTTCAAAAGTCTTTGGGAAATCTAAATAAATTACATCCACTGGTTTGCCCTTCTTCCCACATTTACTTTCTCCCTCAAAGAACGTAATAGGTTCATCAAGCATGATTTCCCCATCCGCACATCATGCTTTTTTGAAGGGTTCTGTGATCTCACCCTCTCCCATGGATTGCACAAGCCTGCTGGGCATGGAGGTGAATTAGCTCTGAAAATAAGGAGCATTCCCCGATTCTAAGCGGGAGTCACAAAAGGGAAGCATCAGAGTAATAAGACCATACACGCATATCCCTCTCTATGCAGACCTGTTCCAAGCACTCTATACAGATTCACTCATACAACGTAGAACCCCAGAGGCAGGAATGGACCTGGGCAGTCCAGGGCCAGAGTCCAGGCCCTGCACCCTTTGCAAATCCCAACATGTGCCAGGGACTCTGGGCTTCCCTACCAGCCTGTCCTCAGCCAGCTTGATGAGGATCCCCAGGAAAGAAGCAGAGAGGGAAGGCCATCCTAGAGATGTCCTTTGTTTCAGGACACAGCTTTACCCTGGACACTCCTCTGGGATAAATTCTAGTGTTTCCCACAAAAGGAGCTCGTAAGCCCCCCTAAAGCTGCCAACATCCTGCTTCCTCTAGGCAGGGCCTGCTCACCACTGCAGAAACAAAGCAAAATGAAGAGCCTCCTAGTAGTGAAAGGCCACGGCCACAACCCAAGAACGCTCTGAAGCCTGGCTGGAGGCCTTGCCTGAAGGGCCGGCATCTCAGAGCCCTGAGCTGCTCTCCCACTACTAAGCTCAGAAGTGCAGGAGAGGTGGGGGGTTGGTGGGGGGCAGGCGTTGACAGGCCACCTCCTTTCACTCTAGTCTCTCTCCAAGAGCTAGTTTTACATCTCTATGGGGCTTCGGGCTTCTCTGAAACCTTCCATCTTGGGTGGCTGAACGGGTGGGGGAGGAGAGAATCCAGATTGTCTGGGTCAATGACACGCTACAAATCTGGCCCAGGGCCGCCACCTGGAAATCTAAAGCGAAGGATATTATTAAAGTCACAGGTTAAGGATCCCTCACTCCACAGCTCCTCATTTAGAAGCCTGCAGTGGCATTAAATGTAAACACTTCCCCAGAAAGCTTTAAAACAGAGGGAGGTTTTTATTAAACGACTTAATTGAGGGCCACTTCTCATGTGGAAAGCTTTTTACTGGGAGGAAGAAAAAGGCCTGGTGGGTGTTTTCCAGACACTTGTTTTTTTAAATCTGCCATGCTGTCCTGGGGAAATGATGCACCACTCGGGGCAGATCTGTGCCCTGGCTGCTAATTCTTCAGCAGAAATAAAAAATAATAAGACCTAGTCCCCGGCAGCATGGAGAACCCAGCATGGCAGTGTTAATTCCAAAATTCATTTCAAGGGTCATTAGAATCACTGGACAGAAAAAGTAGGAAAATTAAGGCTGGCCAAAAAGGACCCAGATTAATGAAGAAAGATATTCTAGAACTTGAAATAAGGACATGATGTGGTAGAATAGGTCTAATAAAACTGAGGCTTGTGTTACTCTACAAAGACACCAAATAAAAGGAATGAAGAGTTGAGGCTCACTACAGTGCATAGATGGACCCGGAAAACATGATGCTGAGCGAAAGAAGCCAGGGCAAAAAGGCCACACGTTGTATGATTGTATTTAAGATAGCCAGCTAGACTGGCAGTGCCTGGGCCTTCCGGGAGATAGGAACGTGAAATGACAGCTTAATGGGTACAGGGTTTCCCTCTCAGGTGACGAAAAAGCCCTGGAATTAGTGGTGGTGGTTGCACAATGCCGTGAATGTACTTAGTGTCGCTGACCTGAACATTTTAAACTGGCTAAAATGGTCAATTATACACTGTATGAGTTTTACCATAACAAAATAGAAAATAACTGGAATTACAGAAAAATCCTCTTTCAGCTCCTAACCCAGGAGCAATCACTTCCTCACCTGAGTGCAAATATACAAGCAAAGTAATAAATAATATTATTTTACTAATAACTCATTTTTTGAGCTGAAATTCCCAAGTACACTAAGCACTTCTGAAGTCTACATCACTTCCCCCACACCTGTCTTCAGGTAGGTGGTGTTATCATTAGCCTGACGCTACAGGTGAGGAAACCAAGGCATAAGGAGGTGCAGGAGCTTGCCCCAGGGTCAGCAGGCAAACAGGGGAAAAGCCAAAGGATGAACCCAGAGGGAGCACAGCAGGGAGTTTACACCCAAACTCAGAGTCAGAATCATACGCTCTGCCACCAGAATGCTTTCTGGGCCTGGTTTCCCACATCGCCCACAACACAGACATCCCTTGGCTGTTGAGCCTTAATCCCTTTTCAGTGGCATTTCCTAAGTGACCACTTATGCACCAAGTTCTCTGGAAAAACCGCATTCAAAATCACATGTCTGTAGAACTACTTCACTTGGACAGAGTTATCTTCATGTATTCTGATTTATTCTCTTAGTCCTTGGAACAACGTGGTAAAACAGGAGGGCGATGCAACTGCCTGTCCTTTCCTGGGGAGAAAATCAAGCTGCCGAGGGTCTGTAGTTGACCTCGGGCCACACAGTGGGTGCAGGCGCCCAGCTTCTACTCCGTGCCCCACGCTGTTGTCTTCCTGAGGAGTCAGGTTTAACTACTCTGAGACTTTCAGGGATTTTTTTTTTAAGCATATAAGTTATGTATATGTAAATCTATATGTATATTTATATGTAAATAGATGCACGCAATTACAAATGAAGTTAAGGAGCAGTTTAATGGAGAGAAAAGCAGCTCTTCCTACATTTTGGGGGCACCTGTGGGGTAACCCAGAAGCACCCACAAAAGGTTGAATTTCATTCCCTCCACTCCTCTTAAGAAAGCAGGACTCTGCCTCTGGTCAACAGCTCTCTCTGATAAGAGACGTTAAAAGCTACCACCGGGGTTTAGAGATGCCACCCTGCCACGGCTCTCAGCTTCCCACCACTGACTTTTGGGGCTGGTTAAGTCTTTATGGGGCTTCCCTGGTGGCTTAGATGGTAAAGAATCCACCTGCAATGCAGGAGACCAGGGTTCAAGACTTGGGTCGGGAAGATCCACTGGAGAAGGAAATAGTAACCCACTCCGGTATTCTTGCTTGGAGAATTCCATGGACAGAGGAGCCTGATGGGCTACAGTCCATGGGGTTGCAAAGAGTCAGGCACCACTGACAACTGACACACAAGTATTTACTGGGGGGCCATCCCGTGCATTGTAAGGAATTTAGCAGCATCCCTGGCCTCTACCTCCTAGATGCCAGTAGCCACCACTACCCCCAGGTCATGACAACCAGGATGTCTCTAGATATTGCCAAATGCATTTGAGAGCCACTGCACTATGTCAGTGGAGAAGGCAATGGCACCCCACTCCAGTACTTTTGCCTAGAAAATCCCATGGATGGAGGAGCCTGGTAGGCTGCAGTCCATGGGGTCGCTAGAGTCGGACACGATTGAGTGATTTCACTTTCACTTTTCACTTTCATGCATTGGAGAAGGAAATGGCAACCCACTCCAGTGTTTTTGCCTGGAGAATCCCAGGGACGGGGAAGCCTGGTGGGCTGCCGTCTATGGGGTCGCACAGAGTCGAACACGACTGAAGTGACTTAGCAGTAGCAGCAGCAGCACTATGTCAGAGAGATGTGACCCTCACAGCTCTACAAGGTAAGAGTTATACGCCCATCTTACAGATGAGGTAATAGCCCTGAAATGGATAAGGAACCTGCCCAGAACACCACACTCCTTGTGAGGGACAATGTGACTTCCAAGTCAAGCAGATGAGACACCCCCTACACTCTTACCCTACAGTAGGGAGACAGAATGAGAAGACCAGAGGCAAATCTATCTTCTATCAGCTTGTGTATTGAAAATACTAAAACTATGCTTTGCCCCAGGAAGATGGACATGGACTTGAACACTCCCAGGGTTTGATTCTCAGCTCTAAAGAAAATACACTCTGCTTGCAAGAACAGTCTCAGCAATGCCTGGAAGGCTGAAGGGCCTCCTTGACTCACAAAGTAATCCACACGGGGGTATGCATGCCCTTTGAATAATAAATGCTTTAAGCATGAACACAAACAGCATATCTCTGATCATGAGAGCCTGAAATACTTTAAAAATATGCTTTTATCAAGAATTCCCCAATTATTTTGGTGAAACAACCCCCCCTCCCCACATTCTCACTCTTCTTAGCGCTCATCTGTATTTCTGCTTAGAAACCACTGATACTGGTAGAGAGACATGAAACACAAGATACCACATTTCAATGGGCTGAGTGACATCCATTCTTCCTCCTACAAAACTTTGTCGAGCATCTATTTCCTGCTAGACACAGGGATGCAAGGTCAGTCAAGAGATCCCTCCTCTTTGCAGGCTTGTTTACAGGGTTTTTTGGGGGGCAGGAGGGTGCTTCCTCCAACATGTTGGCAAAGGGCACTGACCATGTTCCACTTGCTGAGATAAAGGTATTTGCAAGCAGTCAACAGTCTGTGAAGAAATGAATGAGCGGTGAATTGACAGGATGAATGAAGAGGCCATGCAGTAACCAGAGAAGCACAGCTCAGGGCCAGGAGAGTTTGAACCCTTGATCCAACCACTTGGCAGGTGCACAAATCTGACAAGTGACCCAGTTTCTCATGGCCTCTCTTCCCTCACCTGTAAAGTGGGTTTATGATAGCATCCATCCCACAGAGTTGTTAGGTTGAACACTCTCAGACAGGGCTGGAGGTAGTGGCTCTAGAAGCATTTGCTATTATTATGCAAATCACTGATTTGGGCAGTCCTCCTGAGAAGTCCAGGCTTCCCAGGTGGCACAATGGTAAAGAACCCACCTGCAATGCAGAAGGAAGAAACTCAGATTTGATCCCTGTGCGGGGAAGATCCCCTGGAGGAAGGAGGAGGAAATGGCAACCCACTCCAGTGTTCTTGCCTGGACAATCCCAGGGACGGGGGAGCCTGGTAGGCTGCTGTCTATGGGGTCGCACAGAGTCAGACACGACTGAAGCGACTTAGCAGCAGCAGATGCCTCACATCCAGGACACTGGGCTCACTGCAGTTATCCAGATCCTTAGCAAGAGGTGGTAGTACCCTGAGCAGACCAGACCTAAAGAACTAGGTAACTAGTGGCTCCAATCCTCCCCTCTTCCCTACTTCCTCTCTCCCTCTAACCTTACACTTCCTTCCACCACCACTCCCCCACCAAAAAAAAAAAATGCTTACGGGTGGCTTAGGGCAATGCAGACAAGTTAGGGCTGAGCTGGTCTGACTACAAATGGGACAAAGGTGCTCAAGTCCCAGTCCTGAAGTTCACAAGTCAGAAAAAAATCTTAAATTTGGTAAACTCCAGCCAGCCCTTTGCAAACTGCTGCTGCTGCTAAGTCACTTCAGTTGTGTCCAACTCTGTGCAACCCCATAGACGGCAGCCCACCAGGCTCCCCCGTCCCTGGGATTCTCCGGGCAAGAAAACTGGAGTGGGTTGCCATTTCCTTCTCCAATCTTTGCAAACTACTCTCTCTTATCTCCTTCCTTCCATTCTTTCTCTATCAGTTCCTCTCCGACTCCGAAAGCTTTTACTGTAATCACCACTCTCAGTAAACTTTCCAGGTTTTTGATATTTGACTAGGGCAAGGAGAGAGGCTAATCAACTTTTCAGTTGCTGCTGTGGAATTCTGAGTAAGTCACTGTTTTAATAAGGAGGATAAAAATCTCATAGGCAAAAATAGTGGAGAAGCAATTTTTTTTTTTACAAAAAGCTATCTGTAATACAGCTAAAACAAAGCTCAAGGATATGGATTAGTTCATAGGATATCCTAGAACCTCTTTATAACTTTGAAAACCGGACCATTTCTTTTCCCTCTGAAATAAAATCAAAACAGGGCACCCGTTATATAGCGGCTCAAACTCTTGAACTGGAATCTGCAAACGCCACCTCACCAGGTCCCTCACCTGGAAAAAAACGAGACCAACGATACAAACATCGCTGGATCTGTGGAAGGAGTATTAGTCTCAGGGGTCCTCCTCCCTGAATGGACTCCAATCTGCAAGGGAAAACAGAGTGCCTGTTTGACAGGCAGCAAAATTCGGGGCAAGAAAGCCAGGGGGGATCAGAGGTAAAACTCAAAAGAATGACTGAAGCCAAAACTAGAAAATCTGAATCATTTTGCCTCAGTCCTCTGGGAAAAAGAGATAAGCAAGAGTGAAAAAATATTAATAATAAAGGAGCTTTATAGATTCAAGAAAACTACAAAGTAACAGCCTGAGCATTATGTACTCCAAAGGCAAGCAGAAAGTCCTATGATTGGGCAGCAAGGGAGAGAATCTGCCCTATAAACAAGAGGCTATGGGCAGGCTGGCTGGAATATTCCACCTTCACAACCAATGCTCTGTGCTCTAATCCCAAACACTAACTCCAAGACGACCCTCTCCACCGAACCAGTCCTTCTTAGGGTGAAATATAAAGCTAAAGCCCACTGTAGTAATGGACACTCACACAGTAACCCTGTTTTCAAGTCACCTTTCCTGATTACAGCTCCATGCACCTCTAAAACTTTCTCACCTATAATTTTAAAAGCTTGAGGTAATTACAATGCAGCAAAGTTTTGTTTTTGTTGCGAGTACCACATAAACAGGAATTGAATGTCCACAGCTTCATTTTGCACCAGGATGTTCAACACCGAATTTCGTTTTTAATCTCTTAAGTAACAACCAATTATCTCCAGAAATTCAAAGGTTTGCAGAACTTGAAGAAATGTGGAGACGATGTCCCTCTAACCCAGGATTTGGGATCCATTCAGAGCATTTCTAAACAGCCTAATCTATCCTCTCCATTTAAAAAGCCAGAAAAAATAGGGTTTCATAAAATTTCCCTTGAGATGACGAGACCACAGTGATCTTCAGTCTAATATTACACATCGTCTCGTAGAGGAAAACAGTAAATCAATCCAGATCTAAGGGGACTGTGGTGTTAGAAAAACAAAGCACAGGAAACATAATTTCTCAGTCAGTTCTGCTTTAGAGGCACAAGGAGCAGTGGAAAGGCTCAGCTTTGAATTCAGGCAGACTGGGTGCTCCCGAACCTCAGCTCTACCATGTCTTCTGAGCATCTTAGCTCCCCGGGATCTTTTTGGGCCTCAGTTTCCTCATCTGTAAAATGAGGTTGCTGCCACCTCCCTCTCAGGAACATACGGGTTTTAGAGACAGAGCCCAGGGGCCCAGCTGGCTACCTGACATGTGAAAGGCAGACAGTCAACAAATGTGACTCCTCTTCAACCCTGAGGTTATTAGCCCTGTGGGTCAGCAGTTTGGAAATCACTTTCCCAAAGGGATCACTGTGAAGTCATTTCCTGTCCGTCTCAGGAAACCGGAGCTAAAGGAACAAGAGCATGATAAAGAACCAACGTCCACACGCTGCCCAGAGCCATAGACAAGAAGCAAACCACCTGCTTGCAAAGTACTAGGCTGGCCAAAAAGTTCCTTCCAGTTTTTCTGTAACGCCTTACAATGGCTGCTGTACACTCCTCCCAGCTCTGTGCACAGAAGGCCTCTACTCACTAAGCTTAGGCTGCCCGTTACCAACACGCCAAAAATGGATCCAGTAACATTCTCCGCCAGCTTCACCACCCAGATCATGTCCCCACACTGCTTAACTAAGTACTCCTTAAGCAAATCTCATCCGCCAGAATCATGCCTCCTCTTTTCTCACTTCCCCTTGGCATGACCTGTGTACAAACCCTTACCTCTCGTCCATCAGAAAAGTATCTGAAATTGGTTAAACTTGACGTAGGGACTTAACATAACTGAAACCTAAGAAAAACTTGTCTTGTGCCTGCTGTGCTAATGAATTGAGAAGGTATCTATCTATCCAGGTGGTGTCAGCCAGGTGGTACCCAGCTGCCTTCACACTCATCGTGAGGGTAAGAGTGCCCGGCTCACTATCAACCCTGGTTTCCATCTCCACCAGATTTCAAGCTCCGTAAGTCATGGACTGTACCCTGTTTACCTACACCCAGCAAGCACTATAGAGCTATGCCAAGAGTGGGGACTGTATAAGAACTAAATTTGTTAAAAGAGTGAATAAAGCAATGAAACAAAAGCAAAAATTTGATATGAAATTTAAGATGAAGTTCTCTCTTCCCAAGGGATATTGGTTTAGGAACAGAAGACAGTGACTAAGAAGAAGGGGAAAGGGGAGTTGGACTGGGATGATTGACTGAAAACTCCAATAAACTCCCCCTATGTGAAAACCAGAAATCCTGGTGCTGGTCCCATCAAATCCCCTTTTTATTTTTTTTCCACTTTCAGGATTTTCATGGCATAATTTGTTTCTTGATAACAGCAATGTCATGTGACAGAATAAAGTAAGTACTTGGACATTCAGGGGAAATTACCCAATTTTAAATTCCCCTTGAACTTTGTTTTTCTTCTCTGATGCCAACCTCTCAGCCAGTTCACTGCCCTTTAGTGCCAGGATCAGAGGAGGAAAAGAAAGAAAAAGCACAAAATCAGTTGAGTTTTTTTAAAAGTGTCAATGGCATCTCTTAGATATATGGCTTGCGGTGGGTGGGGGGGCCATTGAGGAAGTTAAGGAGGCCATTAAATTCTTTAACGACCTCCTACCCCATGGCACAAGCAAATTAACTGTCCCTACTTGAAGGGAAAAGAAAAAAGAAGCTAATAGGGCAGTCTATTCCTAACACAAATCAAAGATCACTCTTCTGAAATGACACATATCCTTTCTCTAAATAAAGAAGACCCTCACTACCTCTTTCTTCACTTATTTTCTTCTAATCTCTAGAATATCAGAGCTGCTACTCCAAAGGGAGAAATGTTTACATAAATCTGTTTAGGTCCATATTTACATATACTTTTTCTTTTTTTCCAGAATGTACCATTATAGTCAGTTTATGGCTGTTCAGGTGCAATTTTGCAGACACTAAGACTGCAACAGTATCCTCAAATGAACATCCCCACCCCCCAAATGGAGACAAGATTAGTAAATTAAACCAGTCAATAAGATGGCTTCATTTTGTTGGCCTGGTCCAAAAAAAAAAAAAAAAAATTCAACAGTAAGAAAACACTTTCCATATGGTCTTTTTCCCCCAAAGGTTGAGGTTTCGGGTCAGGGGCCACCCTGTGAGACTATGCACTCCACATAACCTCTATTCTCAAGACAAGACAATTAAGCCGGCTGCCACAGCGTCCTCACTTGAAGCAACTGAACAGTGATAGGAGCAGAGATAGGAGCATGGTGGTGGAAGAAGGTGGGAAAAAGAGAAAAAACAATGCTACAGTTTGTATTTTTCAAAATGAATGCTCTTTTGACTCACATTAGGAAACCAGAAATGAACACAAACTTTCCCCCAACTCTGGAGGGCATTATCTTAAAAGGACGTCACACCACTACAAATACAAATGTAATATAGAGGGACAGTACCTAAGAAAAAAATAAAATCCACTGGTTTGTGGCCAGGTAGCAGACAGATGGGAATCTCATACAAACATCATACTTAGGTACCACAGTAAATTAACCAAGATCCCAGGAGACTGTCACAATAACAAACACACTTTAAGAAAACAGATGATCAAATGCAGTCAATGTATACATATATTCAATATTTCCTTAGTCCTATTTCCCTATCATTTTTACAATCATTCGACAAGTGGTGAAGGTCTCACCTCAGATGTATCATGCTACTGTAGGCATTAATTCCCTAACTCAGTTATTATTCTATCAACAAGAAATATGCAGTTATTACTTATATCTGCTGGGCTTAATCACATACTAGGAATAAACCCAATCTACGCAGTGAAGCCTAACACACATATTAACACCATGTCAACTACAAAATACGGATCTTGTGTTCTTAAAAGATTCCCCCACATTTATGTAGAATCATTATCTGTGCCAGAGGATCTCCAAAAGCTGACAGATTCTTAAATTATGTTTCTTCCTTTTAATCTGAAATCCTTTCCAAACAGGACAAGTCAAACTATCACTTAGTTTCCCTGAATAAGACAACCCTACTGACTCTTGCAAGGACTTCATGACTTTAATCCCTATACTCCCATCTCCTTGGCAGAAAGTGGACTAGCAGTATTTTCTGTTAACAGAGGGGCAGAAGCAAAGGGAACTCCAGAAAAAGGTACCATCTGCAGTTTAAAGTCGGAAAGCATCAACCCACAGGCTCCTCAGGTAGAGGGTGGTTTACAGAAGACGGAATCAAGAGCAGCTGAGAAGACCTCCTCTAGTAGTGCAAGGAGAAGACAATGGCACCCCACTCCAGTACTCTTGCCTGGAAAATCCCATGAACGGAGGAGCCTGGTAGGCTGCAGTCCATGAGGTCGCTAAGAGTCGGACACGATTGAGCGACTTTACTTTGACTTCTCACTTTCATGCACTGGAGAAGGAAATGGCAACCCACTCCAGAATTCTTGCCTAGAGAATCCCAGGGACGGGGGAGCCTAGTGGGCTGCAGTCTATGCGGTCGCACAGAGTCGGACACGACTGAAGCGACTTAGCAGCAGCAGTAGCAGCAGCAGTAGTAGTGCAAAAAGCACGCCCCCAAAGCACATTAGAATCACCTGGCGTTTTAAACGCCATTGTTCAGGCTGCGCCCCAGCTCAGGATCTCTAGAGGTGGGAGAGAGCCACAGCAGTTTTCCAAAACTCTCCAGATGTGCAGCCAACTTTGAGAACAAATACCCCAAAGAACTCCCAACGTGTTTTGAACAGTGCGTTGCGAGCAGCGTTGGAAAGGTACGGCAGCCTTGGGGTGAAGGGGTATACACCGAGTAAATATACAAACTTTTAAAAATCCTGTGTAACTAACTCCAGCATGACAGCCAAGCACCTGTGAAGAGGCCAAACAGTGATGCAACTTGGAAAAGTCCCTTGGAAAGCTAGGGTATGTGCTGTACGCGAAGCGGGGGCTTTCAGGACGACCTGCCTGGACCGGGAACGTCAGGGAGAGGGAGACGCCCACCCGCCCTTTCTTTTCGAGAGATGGTTGGGACCAGCATGCCCCGAAATAAAGGAAAAACAGGGTCGGACAGGGACAGAGGTGCTCGTTTGGGTCCGGGAGGAATCCTAGCTCACTCGCAGCTGTCACTCAAGACCGAGGGTCGAGGCAGGGGGTGCTAAGGCTGCCAGGCGCCCTTCGCTGCATGGCGGTTCCGGAGCCTCTCCCTCGCCCGGGGCCCCAACGCGGGGCCCCCAGGAACCGGACCGTCTGTGCTGCACGCCTCCCAGCCAGGCGCGCGCGCGGGAGCCTGGAGCGCACCTTCCAGCCCCAAGGGAGACGCTGCACAAAGTGCGCGGCGGGGGGGCTCTGACGGCCTACCTGAGCCCCTCCGGGTCCCGCCGCCCACGGCGACCCCTTGGCCCCTGATCCCCGCACCCGCTCTCGGCTCGCTTACCGCTGCCTACCGGGTCCCGCTCCCGCCGCCTCCAGCACAGCCCAGCTCGAGTGCAGAGTC
>NW_011494638.1:5468418-5470056 GCF_000754665.1 Bison bison bison | reverse complement strand
CCCCATTCCCGGCTGGTCCGTTGCGGACTCTGCAGCCGCCAGGCGCGCCCTCCCGGCCCTCCCGCTTCCCCTTGAGCCGCCCGGGCCCTCGGGACACGTCTCCCCGCACCCCGACACCGCCCCTCCTCGGCTCTGCCCGGAACGCGCCCGCCCCTCCGCCAGCACCTCTTCCCCACCCCACCCCGTCGGGCCTCACACTCCTCTCCAACAACGCTTTCTCCTCACCCTTCCCCGGATCGGAATGTCCCCCCACCTCCCCTCCGCCTTCCCCCGTACTTTTCGCCTTGAGCTTCGGCCGTTCCAAATTCCTGGGAGCCTTGCCTGTTTCGCACCCCCGATTCCCCTTCTGTCCCTTGCCCACGGCCCCTTTTCTCCCTACCCTTCCAGGCAGCCTTTTCCTCCCCGACCTAGTCGGAAACTTTAATGTATAACTTTTCTCCTACCACAACCAAATCTACAAGTATTTGCTGAGCACCTATTAAGTCTAGAAATACTGATGGAGAGGTCGCCAAGAATAAATGCCCGTCCCTGTTAGAGAGGCCACACAGCTGACAGCAGTAGAACTGGGATTAACAGTCAGATTTCTGGTGCGTTGTTGAGGCCCGTTCCATGGGAAACTGCAGAATGACGCTAACCAGCTGTGGGAGTTTGAGCAAAAACCGTTTTCTCATCTGTGAAATAGGAGGATACCCACTCCACCATGTTGTGAAGATTACCTAAGAAAACAGATATGGAATAGCATACCACCTGTGCTTAATAAGTAATGTATGTTGACATATGGAATGAAATAGACACTTTAAAATTCAATAAAGTAATAATAAAACTTTAAAAGTAATAGTGAATGCAAGAAAACACTTGCAAATCATATCTGATAAGGAATCAACATAAAATATATAAAGAATTCATACAACTCTGTAGCAAAAATACAAACAATCTGATTTTTAAATGGGCAGAGAATCTGAATAGACATTTTTCCATAGAAGATGTACAGATGGTTGACAGGGAGGTGAAAAGGTATTCAACATCACCAACCATCAGGGAAATGCAAATCAAAACCACAATGAGTTATCACCTCACATCTGTTCCGAATAGGTGTGAAAAGGATAAGAGATAACAAGTATAGGTAAGGATATGGGGATGTAAGTTGGTGCCACCACTATGGAAAACAGTATGAAGATTCCCCCTAAATTAAAAATTGAACTACCATAAAATCCAACAATTCCACTTCTAGGTATTTATTCAAAGAAAATGAAAATACTAACTTGAAAAGATTTCAGTTCAGTTCAGTCACTCAGTCGTGTCCGACTCTGCGACCCCGTGAATCGCAGCATGCCAGGCCTCCCTGTCCATCACCAACTCCCGGAGTTCACTCAGACTCACGTCCATTGAGTCAGTGATGCCATCCAGCCATCTCATCCTCTGTCGTCCCCTTCTCCTCCTGCCCCCAATCCCTCCCAGCATCAGAGTCTTTTCCAACTCTACGCATGAGGTGGCCAAAGTACTGGAGTTTCAGCTTCAGCATCATTCCTTCCAAAGAAATCCCAGGGCTGATCTCCTTCAGAATGGACTGGTTGGATCTGCTTACAGTCCAAGGGACTCTCAAGAGTCTTCTCCAACACCACAGTTCAAAAGCATCAA
>NW_011494638.1:5439036-5468318 GCF_000754665.1 Bison bison bison | reverse complement strand
GTTGGTCATAACTTTCCTTCCAAGGAGTAAGCGTCTTTTAATTTCATGGCTGCGGTCACCATCTGCAGTGATTTTGGAGCCCCCCAAAAAATAAAGTCTGACACTGTTTCCATTGTTTCCCCATCTATTTGCCATGAAGTGATGGGACCAGATGCCATGATCTTCGTTTTCTGAATGTTGAGCTTTAAGCCAACTTTTTCACTCTCCACTTTCACTTTCATCAAGAGGCTTTTTAGTTCCTCTTCACTTTCTGCCATAAGGGTGGTGTCATCTGCATATCTGAGGTTATTGATATTTCTCCCGGCAATCTTGATTCCAGCTTGTGTTTCTTCCAGCCCAGCATTTCTCATGATGTACTCTGCATTGAAGTTAAATAAGCAGGGTGACGATATACAGCCTTGACGTACTCCTTTTCCTATGTACCCCCAGTGTCACTGCAGAAGTATTTACAGTAGCCAAGCTGTGGAAGGAACCTGAATGTCCTTGATGGATGAATGGCTAAAGAAAATGTGATTTAAACATACAATGGAGTATCATTCAACTGTAAAAAGAGAAGGAAATCCTGACATTTGCAACAACATGAATGGACTTTGAGGGCATTATGCTAAGTGAAATTAAGTCAGAGAAAAAGAAGCACTGTATGATTTCTCTTGTATGTGAATCTAAAAAAACTAACTAAAAAGCAAGCTTATATATACAGAGAACAGATTGGTGGTTACTGGGTGGCAGAACTGAGAGGTGGTTGAAAAGGATGAAGGGGGTGAAAGGAATAAAAAGTACAAACTTTCAGTCATAAAAGAAGTCATGGGATGTAATGTAGAGCATGATGACTATAATTAACAATACTGGATTACATATTTGAGTGCCAAAGAACTGATGTTTTTGAACTGTGGTGTTGGAGAAGACTCTTGAGAGTCTCTTGGACTGCAAGGAGATCAAATCATCCTAAAGGAAATCAACCCTGAGTATTCATTGGAAGGACTGATGCTGAAGCTCCAATACTTTAGCCACCTGATGTAAAGAGCAAACTCATTGGAAAAGACCCTGATGCTGGGAAAGACTGAAGGCCAGGAGGAGAAGGGGATGACAGAGGACCAGATGGCATCACCGACTCAATGGACATGAATTTGAGCAAGCTCTGGGAGATGGTGAAGGACAGGAAAGCCTGGCCTGCTGCAGTCCATGGGGTCACAAAGAGTCAGACATGAATGAGCAACTGAACAAAAACAGCATAGCTGAAAGCTGCTTAGAGATTAGACCCTAAAAGTTTTCATCACAAGGGAAAAAATCTTTTGTAACTAGATGTTAACTAGCCCTATTTTGGTGACCATTTTGCAATGTATACAAATATCGAATCATTATATTGTACACCAGAAACTAATAAAGTGCCATAGATCAATTATTCCTCAATAAATAAATAAATAAAGTAATATTGATGGGGTGGTGGGGAGATTTGGAGTCTATTTATCCAAAGGAAGCAGCCATGGTCAAAAGAGTCTTTTTGGAGGAAGGGGGGAGTTGAGCTATCCTAGAAATCATGGATCCAGGTGCAGGTGAGTCCAGGAATACACTCGTGTGGATGGGGTGTGTGAACACTGTTCAGAGTGTGATCCAGCTTTTCCCAAATGGAGGCTGCCTGCTGGGGGTCACTGAATGCATACTAGGTAGGGTGATGGGGCCAGATGGCGGAAAAGGCATCCAATACCAAAGTGAGGGGGCTCAAGTTACCCACACAGTACTTGGACATCTCAAAATGTTTGGAATGGAACTTGCATCCAGCAGAGGGTACTTAAATGACCCTGGGAACTTGGGGTGGCAGACACCTGCAGCCCAGGAACCAGACAAGTGATGGGGGAAGTTGCAGCAAGGAGGGATAGGAAAGAAAAAATTTCCAGAGAAGACCCTGAGGACTTGGGGAGCAAGTGTGTGCAGTGGGAGAGGGGAAAGGGCAAACACAAAGCTGAGGTTTCCAGGCTGGTGGCTTGGAGCATGCTAAATAGTCATGAGTTTTTAATGAAGTGATGCTGAAGACTTCCATGGACTGCGAGGTAATGATGGCACTTTTCGGTGGAAATGTCCCCACAGGCAGCAGGAGGAGGGGCTGGAAGTAGAAGGCAAAGGAGAATAAGGGCCAGATCAGGTGCCAGAAGAAGAAAGTGAAATGCCCTTACTTGGAGCTGAGGAAGCAGGGGGCACCAACCAAGGGGAAAGGAGAAGGATCCCTGAGAGCTGTCAGGAAGAACCAGGGAAGCTTTTGATGGATCTGAGTCAGGAAGATCCCCTGGAGAAGGGAATGGCAACCCACTCCAGTATTCTTGTCTGGAGAATCCAATGGACAGAGGAGCCTGGCGGGCTACAGTCCTTGGGGTTGCAGAGAGTCAGACACGACTGAGCAACTAACACACAAACGAAAGATAAGTAGTTAATGAAAGAGAATATTAACCCACTTCTCCCATAGACCCCTGTGTAAGGAGCTGTACAAAGTAGACGGTACATATTAGTTAATAGTCTAAAAAGATTTAATCAGCAACTGACCCTGACTTCAGGCAGGTTTTTCCTGATAATGAAAATAAGGGGAGCTGTTGGGAGCAAAAAGAGATGCAGAGCAGAAATCAGTTTATTAGAGAAATTGCTTTTGAGGCTGCTACTGTCAAGCTGCAGTTCAAGCCACTTCAACTTCAGCTGAAAATGAATTCCCACCCACCCCAGGCTAAGCTTCTGAAATTTTGAAAGGCATCCTCCCTTTATTTTTATTGCTCCCTTGGATGTTGTTATTGAGCCTGTAGAAAGAGACTTTTTGGACCACTGCAGCAACTTGCCAAAGAAGAATATTCAGGAGGAAGAATAGAGAAAAATCGCCTCTTATCTCCACCAGATTTTGTGTGCATGGGAACCGTAATGCAGAAGAGAAGTGCTGTGGGGTGTCAATGACATACAAGGAAGGAAGCAGAACACAGGAAAGGCCATAGAAGGGAAGCAGCATCACGGATTTTCCTGGGGGTCACACTGGGAGGATGCAGTGAATGTGGGTGACAGAGAGAGTGGAAGGGCAGTCACAGAAGATAGGAAGCAGGAAGAAACAGACAAAGCAGAGTGTTGTGTTTGGTTGAAGTGGAGAAGCTATGCTGGGAAGAAGGATGGGGTGGGGAAGGGCACCTGGCAAGAGGCCTCTTGGTTTGAGCCTTTAGAAGGGGCTGCCTTGGTTTGGGTTGGCCTGAGAGTAGAGCCTGAGACAGGACTGGGGATCCCTGGCCCAGAAATGAGGTAGCAGGAAGAGTGAAATAGAGGAAAAGGAGGAAGCCACTGCTAAGGCGTGCTGATGAGACAGGTGCTGCTTGCAATGGACCCTTGAGAAGTGTTCTCAATGCCCCCCAGAATGAACTATCCGAAGGGCAGGAGGGGTGAAGTTATTTTTTCAAGTCTCAAGCCAGGACTGCCCCTGAGGACTATACTCTCCAGTCACCCGAGCTCCCATCCTGAGAGGGGTCCCCGGGCCACAAAGCTCACTTGAAGTGAGACGTCATCAGCACAAAGTGACACTGAGTTTGGGTGGAAATGCCCCGGCAGCTTCAGCCTGTCCAGCACCTGGCTTGCACAGCATTCCTCCAGAACTGGCCTCCTACAGCACACAGCAGCCATTGCTTCTCCCAGAGCTATCTCCCCACTCCATCCATCCTGCCCATCTCAAGTGGAGTGACTCTAGCAAGAAACCTCCTGCCCTTGAACAGTTTTTCCCAGAACCCCAGAGATCAGACTTCCAGCAAGTCCCTCTGGGGCTGGCACCACAACAGCTCTCTGACGCCCAGTGAGACCCAACCACCCTTTCCCACAAGGCCTGGCTCTGAGCCAGGGCAGAGGAGAGAGAGGGTCCCCAGTCTCATTTTTAGATTATTTGTGCTTCCCACATAAAGTTAAGAACCTGTCTTTATTCACTTCTCAAAGTGTTCACGCATACACATGCTAGGGGAAGGGACTTCATACACCAGACCCATTCAATTTCTGTTTGAAGTTCTTGAGTCCTTGGGCAGGTCTTCTTTCTGTCTATAGAAAACACTAACCCCTGGGCAAGAATTGGAAAGCCCCGCATGCTCTGACCCAGAAAACTCAACGTGGAGGCCACTTCCTGCTCACTCAACCCCTACACTCTGACTCTGCTCTTAAGTCTCCTTCATTGAGAATATCCTTCCCTCTTGCTCAAATCCTTAAAGGTTTAACTCAAGTCTTTCCTCCTCTGTTCTTCCTTTTTGCCTTGAGGAGTGTTTTATCACTCTTTTGCGGCTCCTGCATTGGCAGGTGGATTCTTTACCACTGCACCACCTGGGAAGCCCCTATCGCAGCGCCTACTCGTTTGTAGTTCAGCCCACCCACACAGGGAGCTCCTTAACTGCAGGGAGCAGGTAAGATCGTGGGGACCCAGCCACCAGCACAGAGAGCTGTTCAGTAAATGTTGAATGAACGAGCGAACACATGCTGGTGAGTGCACACATGCATGGCTACCAAGAAATGCCACTGAAGGACTTCCCTCGTGGTCCAGTGGTCAAGACTCTGCACTCCCAACCCAGGGGGCCTGGGTTCAATGCCTGCTCAGGGAACTAGATCTCACATGCTGCCACTATTGCTAAGAGTTCACATGCCGCAATTAAAAGATCCTGCACACTGCAACTAAGACCCGGAGCAGACAAATACATACATTTTTTTTAAAAAAAAGAAACGTTACTGAGAACAAGTTCTGAGCTCATGTCTTGTGAACAGACCCAGCCCATCTGAATGAATTCTAATAAAAACTAGCTTTTGGCCTTGGACTAGTAACCTAATCTCCCTATGGCCTAGATCCCAAAGTTCATAAAGGGAGGTGATATTCATGTACCCTACAGGGAAGAGATGCAGCCTAATTACTATTTTAAAGGTCCTAAGTAGACTTTGGAAAAACAAATGTGTTTGTGTACAGTATGGAGTAAGGTAATAAGGGTGCTATTAACATATTCTTACTCCGTGGGAGACTGGGAAACAAAGAAATCATTCCTTTATTATTTATTTATTCACTTTAAAGGTAGGACGTCCCTATCATACAGGAGTGAAGTTTCTTAATAGAAAAAAAAAAATCAAGCAAGGCTTGAGTTTGACTCCATGCTGCCCTTCCCCATTTGCTCTAAGAGGACCACAGATTTTTCCCAGAGGTGTTCCAACATGTAGAATAAATTTTTTAAAAGTGAAGGGAATTTCCTGGCAGTCCAGTAGTTAGGACTCCACACTCTCACTGCCAAGGGCCCCGGGTAGTTCAATCCCTGGTCAAGGAACTAAATTCCCACAAACTGCACAGCATGTTCAAAATAAAAACCAAAAAATCAAGAGACCATAAATAGCAACTACAGAGGGATTCAACATAACCAAAGTGTTTTATATACTTTTTGTGGATCAGCTGGACCCAAGCAGGGCAGGGCTTTCTAGAAGCCCTATCTGTCTGGAAGAAGAAGAAGAAGAGTAGGAATGTCAATGTACACACTGCTATATTTAAAACAGATAACCAACAACAGATAACCCTGTGCTACTGTATAGCACAGGGAGTTCTGCTCAGTACTCTGTAATAACTTAAATGGGAAAAGGATTTGAAAAAGAATAGATACATGTCTACTTGTATAACTGAATCACTCTGCTGTATGACTGAAACTATCACAACATTGCAAATCAACTATACTCCAATATAAAGTAGAAATTTAAAAAAAAAAGCAGGAATGGCAAAGCTCAGTCGATCTGCAGAGGGAAGACTAATCAAGAAACAGGACAAGTTTACAGTCCCTGTCTCCTCAGTCATCCCCAAGCTACGAACTGATACTAATTCAAAGAAGATACATTTGTTAGATATTACTTTCAGGGTAAGAATAAGCCTGGCATGCTATAGTCCACGGAACCACAAGAAGTCGGACACAACTTAGTGACTGAACAACAACCCTGAAAGTGTGTCTGGCTATGTTAAAACAACTTCAGAATATGATTTCCCCTTTTCCACTGTGTTTTGGCCAAAATCAGGATAGCTCAAACTTCAAGGTTTAAAAAAAACTCTTTTTTAAAAAATGTTTTTTTAATTTCTTTTTTCACTCTGTGGGCCACATTTTCTCTGTAGCAAATTAACCATTTGGGGAGGTGGGGGGGGCGATTTATTTGGTCATAGATGACCTAAGCCATCTTGAAGACCACATTCTCAAACCAACTTGCCAATAGACAAGACCTAAAACACCAGATCAAACATTTTTAAATGCCACATTTTTGCCCATTTACGATGGCCAATGCCTTGTAACAAGGAATTTCTTCTTCCAGAACACATTTTTCTTGGATGTGTTTAGCTAAACTAACCAGCTGGGACCATTTGGTGGCTAGGCTTTAAAATAATGAAAAGTAGAGTTTAGTTTATCTTGCAGAAGTAGGTATGATTTCTTTTTCTAAAACTTAAGTGTAAGGAGTTACCTTAGGGCTCATGAGTTGGTCAACTCAAGGAGCAGGTTGAGGGCCACAGATTGGTACCCACAGACCTATGATCAAGGTGACTGTGATTATACCAGGAACCTGGAATTCTTGAGCAATCTCACATTTAACATTTAAATGTCAGAACAACCTGATAGATGTTCTTATCCCCATTTTACCAATGAAGGAGTTCAGAAAAGCCACAAAACTTGCCTAAGATCAATTCTTCATTACATGCTCCTGGATCTGTCAGGACTTGAGCTCTGCTGGAAAATCACAGATTGCAGACTAGAAGGCCCCTAGGGGATGATTCATCCCACCCTCTACTCATTTCAGACTGGAGTTGGCTTCCTCCTCTCCCGCTCCCTGTGGGAAGCCTGGGTCGGGGGTAGACTTCAGCATCCAGGGCGGCTACAGAGAGTTCTGAGATGGGTGGTTTCCCGAGTCTCTCTCTCTCTATGCATGGGTCTCATAGGTATCAGCCTCCTCTGAGTCCCGCCCTGCACCAGTGGAGCCCAACACTGATCTGTGCCCCAACCCCTTCCATCAAATTCAAGGGCACGAAGACTGATGACGTCCATAGGTTTTTCCCTTGCCATGAGAATTCCAGAGTTTGCACCAACATGATGAGGATCACTTTCTCAAATATGGGTATGCGTTTGGAAACAGGGCAAGGGGGCAGCCTTAGCACAATGCCCATAGGAGGGGCCACGCAGGAGCTGAGCTGGGGCATGAGAGGCCAGACATAGCCCAGGTTGAGAGCCCTACATGAGTGGGGGCCAGAGTCTGCCCAGGCCTCTGGCTCAGGGCCAAAGTTTCTTTATTTTTCCTGAGGCCTCCAGTCGGTTCTGACCTTGGGGACCCAGTCAGTAGCTTTGAATCAAACATCAGAAAGGTACAGGATGTTTGGATGGAAGAAAAGGCACTTAAGAATGCCTTTCAGACTGTCACTGGCAACACAGGAAAATTTACAAGTAGCTGGTGGAAATAGGATGGAGACCCCCTGAATCATCTGTAGGGAGCGGGCATGACAAAGGGAAATACAGGCATCATTACCAATACAAAGTGCAGACGTCACTGATGTATTTCAGTGTGCTATCTTAATGTCAACTGAACAGCTATATTTAGGGAGAGTCAAAGATGTGCCCTTATGCTGGTCCTTTTAATACATGGCTGCATTTTGACTTTCATGGGCCTTGGGCACATATATATATATATATTATATGTTGTTTATATATAATTTTATATATATGCTGTGCTCAGTCACTCAGTCATGTCCAACTCTTTGTGACCTAAGGACAGGAGCCTGCCAGGCTCCTCTGTCCATGGAATTTTCCTGGCAACAATACTGGAGTGGGTTGCCATTTCTTTCTCCAAGGCATCTTCCCAACCCAGGGATTGAACCCTTGTCTCCTGCATTGGCAGGCAGATTCTTTACTACTGCACCACCTAGAAAGCCACGATTTTATATATAAATAGTATGTGTATAAAATTTTATTTTATGAAGGCATTGGTGTCAAGAAAATTATTTGGATATTATATAGTAACACATTTTCTTCCACCTTAAAGTTTACTTTTTTGCCCTAACTTTGAAAGAAATTAAACATTTTTGTGGCACCCTGAAAGTATCATGTGTTCAGACACTGTGGTGGCCCTGTTTGTATCCTGAGAGTTTCTGCCCTACCCTGAATACCTGGGAAAAACTTTAAAGAACTTTGCATGGAGCTATACTCCAGGCCAATTTAATCAAAGTTTCCAGGGGCGGGTCAAGACTCTCTATTTGTGGCATAAAAAAAAAAATCTCCCAGGTGATTCCAGTGTGCAGACAGGATTGTAATCCTTGTTCTAATAATATTTTCTTCACAGGACCTTAAGTTTCTCAATAGCAAATTCTCCATTGCTTTTTTTTTTTAATTAAGAGACTATCCCTTGAGGCTGAAGATGGGCCACTGTTTTACACATCAGTTTTCCAAGCAGAGAACTGAATTATATTTTATTTCTATCAGTGGGACAATGTATTTGAAATATTAGCCCCACATACACACTCCCTCTTCTATTCTTTGTAGCTCTCCCTCTCCAATACTTTGGCCACCTGATGCGAAGAGCCAACTCATTGGAAAAGACCGGATGCTGGGAAAGATTGAGGGCAGGAGGAGAAGGGGGTGACAGAGGATGAGATGGTTGAATGGCATCACCAACTCAATGGACATGAGTTTGAGCAAACTCCGGGGGATAGTAAAGGACAGGGAAGTCTGGCGTGCTGCAGTCCGTGGGGTTGTAAAGAGTTGGACACAACTTAGCGACTGAACAACAACTCCTTTTTAAGCTCCTGTTTGCCTGCTGTCTTCAGGATAGTATGTGACAGGCTAGAAGACAAAAAAGAAAAGAATCTCAGAGTAGGGGGTTGAAAGGCCTTTGGACCGGGAGTCTCTGAGCTATACCAAAAGGTGCAGAAATATGGAGCTTATGTATGGGATTTGTTCTGGGACACTAGAAAACATATTCTAGATTAGCTTGTGGGGGGAGGGCGGGGAGGAGGGGAGACTTACTAGGAGCAGGGTGCAGAAACCATTCAAAGAGAAATAAGAAAAAAAATGGATGTAAGGGTCACCACCAGGGACTTGAGGGCGCACCACGGAGCCAGGCAGCCTCCACACCAGCCTGACTCCCAGGCTTGCCAGCTGCCCTACCCTCTGGGTGGGCGTGAAGCTGCCATTCCTCCACAGTCAGCCCTTTGCCTGGTGACCACCCAGGAGGGGGATACCCACTCTTGCCAGAGACTTTGTGCATTCCCCTTCTCTTTATCCTGAGTGCTCCACTCCCATTGTAAAATAATCTAGGGACTTCCCTAGGGTCCAGTGGCTAAAACTCTGAGCGCCCAATGGAGGAGGCCTGGGTTCAATTCCTGGTCAGGGAACTAGATCCCGCGTGCCACAAGTAAGAACTGATGCAGCCAAGTAAGGAAAAATAGTTTAGAACATTGTTAAGCCCCAAGAAGAAGGATGAAATTTAGGACACCACTCTAACAAGATGTCCTGGATATTTTCCTGGAATTACAAAATTCTTAGAAAATATAGAAGTGAAAGATGACTCTCACAAATCATTTCATTGCTTTCATACTCACACTTAATATCAGAAAAAGATCTCTCCAGTCAGCACTAAAATTCAGACACCTTAGAATTATAACTTCCTTAATGGATGCAACAAAGGTTGAAAACATTTTAGGAAGGAAGTGACCTACACTTGATATTTTGTAGACTGCTAAGTATGACATTAAGGGACATAAAAAAGAACTGTGTAATATAACAAACTGAATTTGGCCAGAACAGTCTCCAGTAAGGGAGCTCTTAGGATCACACACCATCTATCTTAATTACATACCTATCCAAAAGACAGAACACAACAGGAAGGCTGTCGATTTAACCAGCCTGGAGGGCTATAAATTAGTTACCTTGTTAAACACTTTGGTTGTTATATATCATCAGGGGACAAGGCATTTATTTTCTGTTTCAAATTTTGTTTTCATAAGGCAACATTACTATGGACTTTGTAAGGAATGATAAAATGGGAAGAGATTTTTCAAAAAAGGATACTTTATTGCTTCTGAAACACAGTAGCATTGAGTGCCAATGTTGCCAAAGTCTACATTTCTTTCTTTAGCTGTTACAATTTGAAGGAAAGGTTCTTAATAAAATTGACAGTTTTCAAACATTGTGTTTTGGTGAAAATTTTCTGCAGATGGATGGTGGCGATAGTACAACAGTGTAAATGTACATGATGCCACTGAACTATATACTTAAAAATAGTGTACGTAAGTTTTGTTTTGTGGATTTCATTACAATTAAGAAAAAAAGAATAAAGAGCACGTGGGTCCAGGTTGCAAGAGGAAAAAAACACAAAAGCATTGTGTTTGTGGTTTTATGTGTGTGTGTGAGTGTGTATGTACATACATATGAAAAAAGGAAGAGAGATTATATTTACATTAAAAATTAGTTTTCTGATTATTTGTATCTGGCTGATGGAAATGCACAATATGAGCATCGGTGCATATTCACAAGACCTTGTGAGCTTGTGAAAGTACCTGAGAAATGTAGGAAATTTGAACCTTATTTTATAAAATATTACAGGCTAATTACACTAAGAAAAAGGAGTCACAGAATCATTTATAACATTTAGCATCTTGTTCAAGACCCACCTACTCATGCTTTCCTCCAGTCTTATACCTGGTCCCTACCATTCAAAGCACCCACACCCAAAACTCATCTTATGAACTCTCCAAAAGTTACCAACATATTTTAACATTGTTTGCTATTCAGTTGAACTATTGGAAGGGACTCAACAAAGCAGTATTAAGACACATAATACAGTCTGTACATAGACCTGGATATTATAACACAATTTGTTGAGATAGGATTGATGATGGCATGAGGCATCATTTTCTGAAAGGATATCTATTACCTAATATTCCTATTCTCCAGCAACTCCACCAATAATAAAAATGCCAGTTCCATCTTCTCTGCCTGATTCTGCTGTCTGTTCCAATAGGTAAAGCCCTGGGAGCTTCGGGGGGCGGAGCTTCTCTGTGTCAGGCCCTGTCCAGGGCTTTACATTCATTATTTCATTCAGTCTTAACAATAACCCAGACAATATTGTTATACTCCTTGTGCAAGGAGGAAAGTGGAATGCACAGTTTAGGGTAATTAATTCAAGATTGCACAGTTAGCAAGTGGCTGAGCTAGGATCCCAAAGTAGGTCAGACCAACTCCAGAGGCTGTGAGTTTAATCTCCATGATACACCATATGTCTATAGCACTAGCCTGTCTTATACATAATGTCTATATTACAATGTATTTTCTTTTCCATGATAAAAGTAACTCAGACCTTCCAGGTCAAGATGGCTGAATGAGCACAGACTGAAACATTCCCTTTTACTACAAACACGGAAATAAATGAAAGACAAAACCCCCAAATGGAATGGAAACTTGTAGCTATAATAGTTGCTACTGAGAACTCATAGGGAGCTAAGGGTGGCGCTAATGGTAAAGAACCCACCTGCCAATACAGGAGATGTAAGAGATGCGGGTTCAATTCCTGGGTCAGAAGATCCCCTGGAGAAGGGAATGGCAACCCACTCCAGTGTTCTTGCCTGGAGAATCCCATGGACAGAGAAGTCTGGCAGGCTACAGTCCATGGGGTCACAAAGAGTTGGACACAAATGAAGTGACTTAACACACAAGGTCAGGTATGTGCTAAACAATGTGTAAAGCCCACAGCTAATATCATACTTAATGGTAGAAGATTGAAAGCTTTTCCTCTAATATTAGGAACAAGACAAGGGTGACCACTCTCACCACTCCTATTCAACATACTACTAAAAGTCCTAGTGAGAGCAATTAGGCAATAAAAAGAAATAAAAAACATTCATATTGGAAAGAAAGACATAGAACTGTCTCTGCTTATAGATGACATGAACTTATATATAGAAAATCCTAAAGAATCTACCCAAAAAAGAGTTGAACTAATCATCAAACTCAGCAAAGTTTCAGTATACAAAATCAACACACAAAAATCAGTTCTGTTTCTATACACCAATGATGAAATACCTGGAAAATACAGAAAAAACATTTAGAATAGCATCAAGAAAGAATAACGTGCTTAGGAATAATTTTAACCAAGAAGGTGAAAGATCTTTTCCCTAAAAACTATAAGAGTTTGAAGAAAGAAATTAATGAAGACACACATAAATGGAAAAATATCTCTGGTTCATGGGTCAGAAGAATTAAAGTTAAAATGTCCATACTTCCCAAAGGCATATATGGATTCAATGTAATCTGTATCAAAATTTCAATGGCATTTTTTACAGAAATACAAAAATCAATCCTACAGTCAGTGTGGAAACACAAAAGACTCTGAATAGCCATTCTGAAAGAAGCTGGAGGCACCACACTCCCCGATTTCATACTATTCTAGAAAACTCTATTCTAGAAAACTGTATTAACCAAAACAGTGGTATGAAAACAAACTCATAGACCAATGCAACAGAACTGTGAGCCCAGAAGTAAACTTTCAAATATACAACATCTAATATTTGACAAGAAAACCAAGAATACTCAATAGGGAAAGGATAGTATCTTCAATAAATAGTGTTAGGAAAACTAGATAATTACAGGCAGAAAAATGAAATTGAATTCCTACCCTGCTGCTGCTGCTGCTAAGTCGCTTCAGTTGTGTCGACTCTGTGGGACCCCATAGACAGAAGCCCACCAGGCTCCCCCGTCCCTGGGATTCTCCAGGCAAGAACACTGGAGTGGGTTGCCATTTCCTTCTCCAGTGCATGAAAGTGAAAAGTGAAAGGGAAGTCACTCAGTCATGTCCGACTCTTAGCAACCTCATGGACTGCAGCCTACCAGGCCTCTCCATCCATGGAATTTTCCAGGCAAGAGTACTGGAGTGGGGTGCCATTGCCTTCTCTGAATTCCTACTCTGCATGACTCACAAAAATTAAGTCAAAATGGATTAAATATTTAAAATTAAGACCTGAAACCTGAGAGTCCTAGAACAAAACATAGGTGAAAATATCCTTAAGATGGGTCTTAGCAATGATTTTTTTGGGATATGACAACAAAATCACAAGTAACAAAGGCAAAAATCAATAAGTGAGCTGTATCAAACTAAAAACTTCCAACTAGTAAAAGAAGCTATCAATACAGTGAAAAGGCAACTTACAGAATGAGAGAAAATGTTTGTAAGCCATATATCAGATAAGGGGTTAATGTCCAAAATGTATTGAAAACTCATACAACTCAATAACAAAAAACAACCCAAGCAAAAAATGGGCAGAAGACCTAAATAGACATTTCTCCAAAGAAGACATAAAAATGGGCAACAGATACAGAAAAAGTTACTCAACATTACTAATATTCAGAAAGATCCAATTCAAAGCTACAGTGAGATACAGAAAACAGTGTGGCCGTTCCTCAGAAAACTAAAAACAGAATTAGCATGTGGTCCAGAAGTCCCACTCTTGATCACAGACTTGGATGAAACTGTAACTCAAAATGATACCTCTGTGTTCACAGCGGGCTTCCCAGGAGGCGCTAGTGGCAAAGAACCTGCCCTCTAACGCAGGAGATGTAAGAGATGCAGGTCGATCCTTGGGTAAAGAATATCCCCAGAGGAGGGCATGGCAACCCACGCCAGTATTCTTGCCTGGAGAAAAACATGGACAGAGGAGCCTGGCGGGATATAGTCCATAGGGTCGCAAAGAGCCGGACAAGACTGAAGCGACTTAGTATGCGCGCACGTGTGTTCATAGCAGCACTATTCACAATAGTCAAAACACAGAAACAATCTAAATGTCAAGAGACAGATTAATGGATGAAAAAGACGAGGTACATATATACAATGTAATACTGCTCAATCGTAAAGAAGAATGAAATAATGCCATTTGCAGCAACGTGGATGCAACTAGAGATTATCACACTAAATGAAGTAAGTCAGACAATGCAGGCAGATTCTTTACCATCTGAGCCACCAGGAAAGCCCTCACATATATACAATGCAATACTACTCAGCCATAAAAAAGAATGAAATAATACCATTTCCAGCAACATGGATGCAACTAAAGATTATCATACTAAGGTGAAGTATGTCAGAAAAACAAATACCATATGATGTCACTTATGTGTGGAATCTAACATATGGCAGAAATGAACCTATCTACAAAGCAGAAACAGACTCACAGATACAGAGAACAGACTTGCAGCTGCCAAGTGGGAGGGGGTAGGGAAGGGATGGAGTGGGAGGTTGGGGATAGAAGATGCAAACTATTGTATATAGGATGGATAAACAAGGTTCTACTTCCCTGGTGGCTCAGACGGTAAAGCATCCGTCTACAATGTGAGAGACCTGGGTTCGATCCCTGGGTTGGGAAGATTCCCTGGAGAAGGAAATGGCAGTACTCTTGCCTTGAAAATCCCATGGATGGAGGAGCTTGGTGCAGGCTACTATCCATGGGGTCGCAAAGAGTCGGGCACGACTGAGCGACTTCACTTCACTTCACTGTATAGCAGAGGGAACTATATTCGGTATTCTGTAATAAAACATAATGGAAAAGAATATTTTAAAAAAGAATGTCTATGTGTGTATAATCAGTCACTATATTGTACAGCAGAGATTGGTACAATGTTGTAAATGGACTATACTTCAATAAAAAACAAATTTGTTTTTAAAGTATGAGGAACGTCCCTGGTTGAGAATCCACCTTACAATTCAGGAGATGTGGGTTTGATCCCTGGTTAGGGAACTAGATCCCACATGCCACAGGGCAGCTAAGCCGCACAGCACAGCTAGAGTCCACGTGATCCCTCATGACACAGTGCATATCCCACGTGCTGCACCTGAGGTCTGATGCAGCCAGATAAATAAATACGCATTTAAAAAAACAAACTATGAGATATCGTCTCATGCCTATTAGAATGGTTATGCTCAAAAAGAAAAGATTTGGAGAGGATTTCAGTTCAGTTCAGTTCAGTCACTCAGTCATGTCTGACTCTTTGCAACCCCATGAATCGCAGCACGCCAGGCCTCCCTGTCCATCACCAACTCCCAAAGTTTACTCAAAATCATGTCCATCGAGCCAGTGATGCCATCCAGCCATCTCATCCTCTGTCGTCCCCTTCTCCTCCTGCCCCCAATCCCTCCCAGCATCAGGGTCTTTTCCAATGAGTCAACTCTTCACGTGAGGTGGCCAAAGTATTGGAGTTTCAGCTTTAGCATCAGTCCTTCCAATAAACACCCAGGATTGATCTCCTTTAGGATGGACTGGTTGGATCTCCTTGCAGTCCAAGGGACTTTCAAGAGTCTTCTCCAACACCACAGTTCAAAAGCATCAATTCTTTGGTGCTCAGCTTTCTTCACAGTCCAACTTTCACATCCATACATGGCCACTGGAAAAAGCATAGCCTTGACTACATGGACCTTTGTTGGCAAAGTAATATCTCTGCTTTTGAATATGCTATCTAGGTTGGTCATGACTTTCCTTCCAAGGAGTAAGCGTCTTTTAATTTCATGGCTGCAATCACCATCTGCAGTGATTTTGGAGCCCAAAAATACAAAGTCTGACACTGTTTCCACTGTTTCCTCATCTATCCATCTATTTCCCATGAAGTGATGGGACCAGATGCCATGATCTTCGTTTTCTGAATGTTGAGCTTTAAGCCAACTTTTTCACTCTCCTCTTTCACTTTCACCAACAGGCTTTTTAGTTCCTCTTCGCTTTCTACCATAAGGGTGGTGTCATCTGCATATCTGAAGTTATTGATATTTCTCCTGGCAATCTTGATTCCAGCCTGTGCTTCCTCCAGCCCAGCGTTTCTCATGATGTACTCTGCATATAAGTTAAATAAGCAGGGTGACAATATATAGCCTTGATGTACTCCTTTTCCAATTTGGAACCAGTCTGTTGTTCCATGTCCAGTTCTAACTGTTGCTTCTTGACCTGCATATAGGTGTCTCAAGAGGCAGGCAGGTGGTATGGTATTCCCATCTCTTTCAGAATTTTCCAGTTTATTGTGATCCACACAGTCAAAGGCTTTGGTATAGTCAATAAAGCAGAAATAGATGTTTTTCTGGAACTCTCCTGCTTTTTTGATGATCCAGCTGATGTTGGCAATTTGATCTCTGGTTCCTCTGCCTTTTCTAAAACCAGCTTGAACATCTGGAAGTTCACGGTTCACATATTGCTGAAGCCTGGCTTGGAGAATTTTGAGCATTACTTTACTAGCGTGTGAGATGAGAGGATTTAGGGAAAAGGAAATATTTGTGCACTGTTGGTGGGAATGGAAATTAGTGAAGCCTCAAAAAATTAAAAGTAGAACTACCATATGATCCAGCAATTCCATTTCTAGGTATATATCTAAAGGAAATGAAATCAGGATCTCAAAGAAATAAACTCCCACATTCATCACAGTATTATTCACAATCACCAAGACAGGAAAACAATTTAAGGGTCTGTTGATGGATGAAAGGATACAGAAGATATGATGTGTGTGTTTGTGGGTATATATACATATTTTTGTATATATACACACATGATGGAATATCATTCAGTCATGAGAACAAAGGAAATCTTGCCCTTTGCCATAACATGAGTGGACCTTGAGGGGAATATGCAAAGTGAAATGTCAGACAGAGAAAGAGAAATAATATACAATCTCGCTTATATCTATAATCTTAACAAACCAAAGTCATAGAAACAGAAGGTAGTATGGTGGCTGCTAGGGGCTGGGCATTGGGGGAAGGGGGAGATGTCAGTGGAAGGCTATAAATTTCCAGTTAGAAAATCAGTTCTGGGGGTCTAAGATACACAATATAATGACTATCATTATCCATTTTTTTTGAAAGTCACTCAGTCATGTCCAACTCTTTGCGACCCCATGGACTATACAGTCCATGGAATTCTCTAGGCCAGAATACTGGAGTGGGTAGCCTTTCCCTTCTCCAGGGGATCTTCCCAACCCAGGGATCAAACCCAGATCTCCCACACTGTGGGAAGAATCTTTACCAGCTGAGCCTCAAGGGAAGCCCAAGAATACTGGAGTGGATAGCCTATTCCTTCTCCAGAAGATCTTCCTGACCCAGGAATTGAACTGGGGTCTCCTGCATTGCAAGCAGATTCTTTACCAACTGAGCTATCAGGGAAGACCATAGTTATCAATACTGTATTATATACTTGAAAATTGCAAGAGAGTAGATAAGTCCCAGCCAAAAAAAAAAGGCGTAATTATGCGAGGTGATGGATTACCCACCCTATTGTGGTAATCATTTTGTGATATATAAGTGCATCAAATCATCACAGGGTACACCTTCAGTCAGTTCAGTCGCTCAGTCGTGTCTGACTCTTTGCGACCCCATGAATCGCAGCACGCCAGGCCTCCCTGTGCATCACCAACTCCTGGAGTTCACTCAAACTCATGTCCATCGAGTCGGTGATGCCATCCAGCCATCTCATCCTCTGTCATCCCCTTCTCCTCCTGCCCCCAATCCCTCCCAGCATCAGGGTCTTTTCCAATGAGTCAACTCTTCACGTGAGGTGGCCAAAGTATTGGAGTTTCAGCTTTAGCATCAGTCCTTCCAAAGAACACCCAGGACTGATCGCCTTCAGAATGGACTGGTTGGATCTCCTTGCAGTCCAAGGGACTCTCAGAGTCTTTTCCAACACCACAGTTCAAAAGCATCAATTCTTTGGTGCTCAGCTTTCTTTATAGTCCAACTTTCACATCCATACACGACTACTGGAAAAACCATAGCCTTGACTAGACGGACCTTTGTTGGCAAAGTAATACCTCTGCTTTTGAATATGCTATCTAGATTGGTCATAACTTTCCTTCCAAGGAGTAAGCATCTTTTAATTTCATGGCTGCAATCATTAAACATACACAATAAGTCAACTGTAACAATAAAGCTGGGAGTGAGAGGAAGAATTTCCAAAATTCCTCACCGAAATCTCTCAAATGTTAACATCTCACTTCACCTATGGTACATCTATGAAAATCAGATAATTAACATGGATACAAACCACTATAGTCTACAGATGTTATTACATTTTCATGAGTTGTCTCTAGTTATCCACTGTCCTTTTTCCTCTTAAGGATCCTTCAGGATGTCACACTGCTTTTGTCTCCTTGGTCTTTTCCAGTCTTGGATGGATCCTCAATCTTTCCCTGTCTTATAATCTTGAGACTTTTGAATAATACTAGTCAGTTATTGTGTAGAATGTCCCCCTCTGGGGTTTATCTGATGTTTTCTCATGGTTAGACTGAAGTTATCCATTTTTGCCAACGACAGTACAAAGGAAATGGGCCCTCAGTGCATCATGTCAGGGGGTTATGATATTTCCATGTCTTATTCCTAGTGATATTAACCCTGACCATTTGGTTAAGGTGGTGCCTGCTGGGCTTTTTCACTCTAAAGTTACTATTGTTCTTTTTGTAGTTAATAAATAACTTAAAGGAGCTACTTTGAGGCTATGCAGATAACCTGTTGTTTCCCTTCAAATTTTGCCCACCAATTTTAATTTCTATGAATCATGCCTACATTAAACTTTTACTAATATGTTTGTCTAATGATTTTATATGCACCTCATTAAATAATAATAATTATTGATATTATGCTATTCTCATCATTAATAATTGTAAGAATCGAAACTCTCTCTTCTGTTGAGAGACAGAATGACAACAGAAGAGTTGTCATTTCTCATCCATTTGCTTATTTGCTTTATGAGTATGAACTCGTGTATATTTATTTTATTCTATGGCTTATACTCCAATGTTTTCATTATTTTGTTACTCTAATTATTTCCGCCTTGGTCATTGGGAGCTCCCTCAGGCTGTCTTCTGCTCCCTTTTAATGTGTCCCTGACCTTTTTTGAGCATTTACTTACTTTCTGTCACAGGTGGCACAGTGGTAAAGCCTCCAGCTACCAATGCAGGAAACACAAGAGATGTGGGTTTGATCCCTGGATTGGGAAGATCCACTGGAGAAGGAAATGACAACCCACTGCAGTATTCTTGCCTGGAAATCCCATGAACAGGGTAGCCTGGGGGGACTACTCCATAGGTCGTAAAAGAGTCAGACACAACCGAGTGACTGAGCACGAACGCAAGATGCTCTGGGCTCTTCTTATATTTTCCCTGCCCAAGACCAGGAATCAACCTCACCACAAAACACCTGGCTCCTTTTAGAAACGAAGACCTGAGCACCAGGTGCACTTACTCTCACTGGTGTCATGCTTCTAGGCCCTCTGAGCGACCAGAACATATTATATATTAGCCCATACAGTCACATACATCCATATTCCTGTATCTACCTACCTGTCTGTATACATATGATGTATACTATATATATGACACACATATATGTATAATACATTCATACTGATAACTCAGATTTCAATCCAATACCACAGGGTTCATTCTAGCCTCCCCCTTTTCTTACCTGTAATTTCCTTCTCTGTCAGTGAGAAATCTGGCTCCCATTATCTATAATGTATTTACTTAGCTGTTCAAGGCTTCCCAGGTGGCCTTGTAGTAAAGAATCTGCTTGTCAATGCGAGAGATGCGAATTAGAGCCCTGGGTCAGGAAGATCTTCTGGAGGAGGAAATGGCAACCCATTCCAGTATTCTTGCCAGGAGAATCCCTTGGACAAATGAGCCTGGCGGGCTACAGTCACAAAAGAGGGGTCACAAAAGAGTTGGACACAACTTAGTGAATTAGCACACACCGTCTATACCGAAGGTGGTTTCAGAGTTACTAACACATACTCCTATGAAAAATATATCCTAGGTGGTGCTAGTGGTAAAGAACCCACTTACCAACGTAGGAAGATACCCTGGAGGAGTGCCAGCCAACCCACTCCAGTAGTCTTTCCTGGAGAGTCCCATGGACAGAGGAGCCTAGCAGGCTACAGTCCATAGAGTCGCAAAGAGTCAGACACGACTGAAGCAACTTAGCACATGCGCACAAGGTACAAATACTAGAAATACAGTGTTTGCCTGCATTCTTTTTACCTTTAGATACTCATCTGATGGTAGTAAGTCAAAACCCCTGTTTTCCCAAGACACTTAGGTTGGTTCTTTTCTTCCCTACTCCCTTCAGTGTGGTCACATTATACATCATGATTAGGTTCATTTGCAGCAACCTACCTCCTATTCCAACAGACTGGTTTCAAATAGGAAAAGGAATACGTCAAGGCTGTATATTGTCACCCTGCTTATTTAACTTATATGCAGAGTACATCATGAGAAATGCTGGGCTGGAAGAAGCACAAGCTGGAATCAAGATGGCTGGGAGAAATATCAATAACCTCAGATATGCAGATGACACCACCCTTATGGCAGAAAGTGAAGAGGAACTAAAACGCCTGTTGGTGAAAGTGAAAGAGGAGAGTGAAAAAGTTGGCTTAAAGCTCAACATTCAGAAAACGAAGATCATGGCATCTGGTCCCATCACTTCATGGGAAACAGATGAGGAAACAGTAGAAACAGTGTCAGACTTTGTATTTTGGGGCTCTAAAATCACTGCAGATGGTGATTGCAGCCATGAAATTAAAAGATGCTTACTCCTTGGAAGGAAAGTTATGACCAAACTAGACAGCATATTCAAAAGCAGAGACATTACTTTGCCAACAAAGGTCCGTCTAGTCAAGGCTATGGTTTTTCCTGTGGTCATGTATGGATGTGAAAGTTGGACTGTGAAGAAAGCTGAGCGCCAAAGAATTGATGCTTTTGAACTGTGGTGTTGGAGAAGACTCTTGAAAGTCCCTTGGACTGCAAGGAGATCCAACCAGTCCATTCTGAAGGCGATCAGTCCTGGGTGTTCTTTGGAAGGACTGATGCTAAAGCTGAAACTCCAATACTTTGGCCACCTCATGCGAAGAGTTGACTCATTGGAAAAGACTCTGATGCTGGGAGGGATTGGGGGCAGGAGGAGAAGGGGACGACAGAGGATGAGATGGCTGGATGGCATCACTGACTTGATGGACATGAGTCTGAGTGAACTCCGGGATTTGGTGATGGACAGGGAGGCCTGGCGTGCTGCAAATTCATGGGGTCACAAAGAATCAGACACGACTGAGCAACTGAAATGAACTGAACCTCCAATTCAGGAAAACACACATCATCCCAGTTATTTATTTTTTTAATTTACACGCAGTAAAATTCACTCTTTGAAGCCTGCAGTTCTGTGGGTTTTCACAAACATATAGCCTCATATGTCTACCATCACAGCCATGAAACAGTGTCATCACCCTCCAAAATTCCCTCATGCTGTCCTTTCATGATCAACCCCTATTTCTGGCAAATACTGATGTGTTTTCCATCCCTATGATTTTGCCTTTTCCATGATGTCATATAAGTAGATTCATGCAATATGTAGTTTTGGGGAATCTGGCTTCTTTCACTTAGCAAAATACACTCATTTGACTCTAGGGGTCATGATCCACTGTTATCCTTATTTACTCTGTTGCTCAGATTCCCCAGTTCTGGCTGTTGAGAGTCCTTGCAAGTTGGCTCCTGTGATCTTTGGATATGTCATCATGTTCCCAGCACTTCTCTATCTTCTGGCACCACAAGCTAGTCCTGGCTTATCTGTTCTTTCCCTTTCTCAATCTTGAAATCCCAGCCTGTTTCTCTAAGAAGCCTGTGTGCCTGGAGAATCCACACCAGGGGTCAAGACAACCTGTTCTCAGAGAAGAAGGCCTGGGGAGAATCTTAACTCACCCACTACAGTGCCCAAGAGAGGGCAGAGGAGAGGGCTGTCCTCATCAGAAGGCACTGATGTGGTCGAATCAAGCAGCTAAGTGCAGACATAGGTTCGCTGAATCATGCAGGCTGGTGGAGGGCTCACCCCAGTGCTGCCATCATCACGCACCTATGGCTCCTCTGATTCCGGGCATCATTTCCAAACAGCACTGTGCACAGAAGGCTGTCCAAGGATTTCAAACATGATGCTAAGTCTCAGAGGTTCCCTTCATCACAGGATGCAGTCTTAGTGCCTTTACACCGACTCCCCTACTGCTCCCAGCCACTGATCATCACACCAGAGTAGCTGTTTTCATGGAGTGAACCAACCAGCGACTTTCTCATCAAATTACTTGAGGTAAGGAACCCCTTGATGTCTACCTAAAAACTGGGTTTAAAACTCATGTCTAAAATATTTGATTCTTTCAAAACCCCTCGCTAAAGCCACATGTATCAAGGGCAGGCTGTGATAGTGCCCTGGGGTTGCTATGGGAACTGGTGTCTAGGGATTTCAAGTGACACCTAGTTAGCAGCTGGCTCTTAGCAGCTCTTTGGAAGAAGGGATGTTTCTCTTTACTTTGAGAATGGAACGTTTCTCTCTTCAGACTGTGAACAGCTAGCTGTGGGGGATTTTACTGAGGAGAGACAAGCCGTTGTGTGACAGAATTCCTGCTCACTGAAGGAGTGAGGGGCACCAGCAGGAACTGGCTCCCACGTGCTCGCTGAGGAGCACACACCAGCCAAGTCCGCCCTTCCCTGGCTGAGCTTGCATCTCTGCCTGAGGCAGGGAAGCCACGGGGAGCCTGCCGTGAATGACTGTCACGGGGTGGGGGGGGCGGGGCTGTGGGTAGCAGTAACCACCTCAGTGCCGTGGCGCCTGCTGGGGTCCCCTTCCTGCCCAGGTCCCAGTACCAAAGATCAGCCTCTTGACCCTTCCCCCTTACACCCTGGGCTGCAGTCCCGCTGCCTGTCTCCCCGGCACCCTTTCAGCCATCAATAGTCACTTCAAATGAGTCGCATTTGTTGGCTAACTGATGTCAGCATGTTCCCACGATCCAGGTGTGACCCAGAAGCCCTGGCTCCCAAGAGCCTGCTGCTCGAGGGTCTCGCGGGTCCAGGTGAGACCTGTAACCATCAGGCCTCCTTGCCCCTGACACATTAGGGATCAGGGCAGGACATGGACGTCTTGGGGCCGCTCTTCTGCCCATCATTCTCCCCAGGAATTCTGTGAAAACCCGCTTGTGGTGGGAGACAGGCAGGAGCTCTGAAAGCTCAGGAACTGAACTAGGTGTCAGCAGAGGAAAATTACCCCCGCAGTTCTCCCAGGATGGAGCTTTAGTAGGATCAACGCAGAGAAGGGAGGTTTGAGACATAGAGGATTTGCGTGCACCTCTCTCACCTGATCATGCATAGGCTGCATTTCCCAGAAAGTGGAAATGTTATGCAGGGTCAGGGAGGGTAAGTTCTCTCCCAGGGCCCGAGGCACAGTGTCTGGAATGAGGCAGAAGTTTAAAGGCTAACCTGTTACGAAGTCAGCCAAGAGCAGAGAAGGGCAAAGCCTCCCAGCCCTGCCCCCACCGCACACAGGCTTATGTACTTCTGAGCTGTGGCGGAGAGGCTCTGCAGATCAGCCGGCAGGTGGGCCTCAGAGAAACGTGAACTTGGAAGGACAGTCTTGGAATGGAAATAGCCTCCCAGCCAGTCTCCTGTCTTCCGCTGTCACTCCACCTTTCTGCTGTCCTAGGGCTCAGCAGCTCAGTTGCGCCCAACTCTTTTGTGATTCCACAGACTGCAGTCCTCCAGGCTCCTCTGCCCATGGAATTTTCCAGGCAAGAGTGCTAGGGTGGGTTGCCATTTCCTCCTCCAGGGGATCTTCCCGACCTAGGTGTCGAACCTGCGTCTCTTGCGTCTCCTGCATTGGCAGGCGTGTTCTTTACCACTACCGTCAGCTAGGAAGCCCCCTGCTGCCCCAGAGATATTTCCAAAAGCAAACCCGGGCACAGGAGTTCAGCTCAAGCCCTGCAGTGGCTTCATGTATCCTTCAGAACCCATGCCTGCCCTTCCCTAAAAGCAGCTCTCTTTCCTGAAAACACGACCTTCGTTACAGCTTCAAGATCTCTGGGATACACCCCCGCCCTTCCTTCTCTTTCTGTAAAACTCTAACCTGAGACTAAATATCACTTCCCCCAGCAATTCCCATAGGTGCTCAATGGCATCTCCCCTCCCTGTTCTGGGCTGAGCACTTGGGCTACAGAGCGCGGTCATTTCCCTGCATCCCCCAGGACCTACTGAGCGAGGGGCTGGCACGGTGGGTGCTCTGGAAATGTTTGTCACTTGAAGAAGGGTTACAGAAGGCTGGCGTGTTCTGCTTTCCCAGTTCCCTAGGAATTAGGAATTTGGAAGTAGAATCTGAATGTTTCATTAATGTATGAAGTTGGACTAAGTCCACAACTAAAAGAAAAATTATGTTGGCAGTTCTGACAGATTTCTGGCATTCATGGGCACAGTTATTGACCCCCCTGTAGCAATCCCCCTGCGTAATGACTTCACGACTCCTCCCATTAAGAGGCAGAATGTGTGCTCTCCCTGCTGGAATCGGAGCTGACCTTGTGACTTGCTTTGGCCAACAGAATGGAGCAGAAGTGTGATGTGCCATTTCAAGTCTAGGACTCTGGTGATCTTGAATGCTTCTGCTCTTCTCTTAGGATCCCTTGCCTCAGCCATGGGAGCAAGACTGCTACAGGAAGAGAGAATAAGCCCAGGCTAGTCTGCAGAGGAGAACCAATTCATCCCATCTGAGGCCACACTGGATCCACCAGCCCCCAGCTCAGCCACCAGCTGCCCCTAGAGTAAGCCCAGCTGAGTTCAGACAAGACTGGCCTAAGTCATCAGAATTCCCCATCTAACCTACAGACACATGAGCAATAAGAAACAGTTGTTGTTTGAAGCTACTAAAACTGGGAGATTTACACAGCATTACTGTTGCAATAGATAACTGATATGGACAGTTGGCTCAGATGGCTGAGAAACAAATGAGAGATGAACAAATGAGTAGGAACTCATCTATGCTATGGGAGTGGAAAGGAGGGAGTCAAGAGAGTCTATCCTCCTTATTAAAGTTTCATGTGAGGGAAAACAAGGCCCTTTCCTCCTTTGATTTACACGCACTAAAACTGCTTTTCATTTGTTTCTTACTGGAGTTCACTTGGGGACTAGAAGCAGGAATGGACTCCAGCATAATATTTTCCTGAGTGGAAATAATTAATCCAATGCTTCCCGAAATAAGGAAGCCATCCGAGACCTATTTTTTGAACCTGCTTGATGGATCTGGTATTTGTATTCTGGATGCTAGTTTCAGGAAGAAGTTATGGGCCTGGTGGAAAAGACCACTTGAGGAAGCCTGTATTTGGAACATCATAACAAAAACAAAGATAAGAGCCAATCTGACCCTGCAGTTTTGACAGAAGTGGAAGTGGGAAACCAGGTCAGGAACTGCAGACTGGAATCTGACGGAGGAGGAGCATGGGGCCACGATGATCAGCCAGAGGCACCCTGAAGGCCTGGAGGCTGGGCTGTCATTCAGCACATTCTGAGCACATTTTTGTCTCCCTCTGATGGATCTGGCTTTAGTCCTGGCACTTCCTCGTAATCAGGCTTCATCCCTGGGCCTGATTCAGGCTAATATGAGAATTGCCCCAAAGCACACTTCAGAATTATCCTTAACAAAGATGAGGAAGGTGGCTTTCCTGGTGGTCCAGTAGTTAAGAATTCACCTTGCAATGCTGGGGACATTGGTTTGATCCCTGGTCTGGGAAGATATCATGTGCTATATGGCAACTAAACCCATGTGCTACAACTACTGAGCTCACATGCCCTAAAGCCTGTTCTCTGCAACTAGAGAAAGCCCCTTGGGCAGCAACAAAGACCCAGGGCAGCCAAAAATAAATAAATAAATAATCTAAAACAATTTGAGGAAGGAGGTCAGAGGGATTGCTCCGCCCCTGAAACATATCCACCACTCTAAGCCCAGCTCAAATCTCACTGCCACCCTGGCTTCCTAACTGGAAGGACTCTCTCCCTCCTCTGAATCTCACTGACAGTTCCCGAGGGCTACCGGGCACACATCTCTGCTAGCCTGACAGGTAACACAGGCGTTCTCTAACTTCTAAAATTGTCTTTGTTACTTCAGGTGCAAATGCTAAGCATTTAAACTGGCTGCATACACTTTCTTTTTTATTTGAAGTCAGTTTTCTTCAATAAGGAAAAAATTAATTTTCCTTCAGTTGATAAGATGATTTCATTGAAGTTTCACAAATAACACTCAGATGAAACAAAATAATTGTAACTTTTTTTTTGTTAAATAATTGAATAGCTTTTCCTTATACACTTGCATTCAACATATGGTAAAGAGGTAACACGAATCCATTTTTTTTTAAGGATAAATGTCTAGTCTTTCAGATTTCTTATCTTTTTTAAAATTGAGGTATAGTTGATCTACTGGGGCTTCCCAGGTAGTACCAGTGCCAAAGAACCTGCCTCCCAATGCAGGAGATATAAGAGACACAGGATCCATCCCTGGGTCAGGAAGATCCCCTGGAGGAGAAAATGGCAACCCACTGCAGTATTCTTACCTGGGAAATCCCATGAACAGAGGGGCCTGGAGGGCTACAGTCCATAGCGTGGCAAAGAGTCAGACACAACTGAAGCAACTTAGCATGCACAGACACATGTCCACATGAAGTCATTGTGGTAAGTGCCACAGTGAATGTCAAATTTGCAGTATAGCACTAGGGTCATACCTAAGAGTCAGTGGTGTCTTCCAGCTAGATAAGTGTCTAGTCTTTCAGATTTCTTGTCTTTTTCTTATTGAGGTATAATTGATTTATAATAGTATATACATTTCAGGTGTACAATAAAGTGATTCACAATTTTTTGCGGGGACCACACCTTGAGGCATGCAGGATCCCAGTTCCTTGACCAGGGATTGAACCTGTGCCCCCTGCAATGGAAGCACCGAGCCTCAACCACTGGACCGCCAAGAAAGTCCCTAGTGATTCACAATTTTTAAAGATTATATACAATTTTCAAGATTGATGGAGAGCTTAGAAACCCAACACCACATGTAGCATTGCTTCTGTGGGAAATGTGTTCTTTATCCTGAAACACTGATCTTCCACTGAGCCTCCAGCCATTTCTAAAGTGCATCTTTGAGCAAACAAGAAGCATGTCTGCCTGTAGGGCTTTTTAATTTTCATAAAGAAATGAACTCAAAGATGGTTTGCATGATTTATCTGTTACTCTAGTTCAATTCACTCCTTAGACCAGAATTTTCCCCAACCTTTGACCCAAAAAGCACTTCTGCCTTCCCTAAACTGCAGGAGGTTCCTGGTCAAGAAGTTTCCTCCCTTTTCTCCTCACATGTCTCAACTCTTTGCTTTCGAGAGTGCTCTGATTATGGGAGGGCCACACTGTAAACTCAGTCATTGTTCCATAACAGTGGTAGCCTCACATGGTCACATGTGCTCATCCTACCTTGGTCCATGGGAGTCCACAGGTCCAGAAGGGCATGGCCACTGAGAGAGTTCCTTCCTGGGAAAGGGCCCTTGGGGGCAGTGAAGGAGGGATGGTAGAGACAGACACTTGGGTGCAGTCAGAGACCAGACAAAGCAAGCCTGGCAATCAGCAGTTGACAAATGTCTGCCCCGGCACCCCACCTCAACAGCTACTTCATCACAACTTGTCTCTTTCAACTCTTCTTCTTTTCTTCTAAATAATAAATTAACACAGAAATATGGAAATTTTCTAAAAATTTCAAAATTTTTGAAAAAAATTTCAAAAAGTAGGAATATATAATGAGCACTCATATACTCATCACCCAGTTTCAGTAATTGTCTACTTATGGCCAATCCTATTTTATCAATACCTCCACTTATTTCCCTCCCTCTTAATTATTTGGTAATAAATCCCAAGTATCATATCATTTTTTATAAATATCTCAGTAATTCTAAAAGATAAGGATTATTTAAAGAAACAAGAACTGACCACACACACAAAACCTAAAATACTATTATCAAATCTGAAAAGATTCACTAGAATCTATACCAAAATTCAAATGGCATTTTTTCACAAAAATGTCTAAAAATCTTAAAATTGCATAGAATTATAAAAAACAGAATATCCAAAACAATTCTGACCAAGAAGAACAAAGCTAGAGATACCAAACCTCCTGATTTCAAACTATATTACAAAGCTATATTAATCAGAGCAGTATGATACTGGCATAAAAATTGACACGTAGACCAATGGAACAGAATCAGGAGCCTGGAAATAAACTCACACACATACAGTAAACTAATATTTGACAAGGCAGCCAAGAATACTCAATGGGGAACTGAGAATTTCTTCAATTAAAATAGGTTACAGACTTAAATGTAAGACCTGAAACTGTGAAACTTCTAGAAGAAAATGGAGGGAGAAAGCTTCTTGACATGTCTCTTAGCAACAATTTTTTGTATATAACATGAAAAATACAAACAACAAAACCCAACATCAATACATGGGATTCCATCAAACTAAAAAGTTCTAATCAGCAAAGAAACTATCAATAAAATGAAAGACAGTCTATGGAATGGGAGAAAGTGTTTATAAATCATATATCAGATAATGGGTTAATATCCAAAATATACAAAGAACATACAACTCATACAACTCAATATCCAAAGAACAATATGATTTTTAAAATTACAAAGGATTTAAGTAGACAGTTTTCCAAAGAAGATATGCAAATACCAACAGGTACATGAAAAGATGCTCAACACTTCTAATTTTTAGAGAAATGCAAATCAAAACCACAAAAAGATATCATCTCATGCTGGTCAGATTGGCTTTTATCAAAAAGACAAGAGCTTAAGTGTTAGATAAGGTGTGGAAAAAAGACCTTGTGCACTGTTGGTGAGAATGTAAATTGGTGTAGCCACTATGGATGACAGTATGGAGGTTGCTCAAAAGATTAAAAATAGAACCACCATAAGATGCAGCAGTCCCACTTCTGGCTTAATGTGCAAAGGGAATGAAAATCTCAGAGGTATCTACACTTCCATGTTTGGTATTACTAATAGCTAAGGGCAAACACACTGAAACCATACTCACAGAAAACTAGTCAATCTAATCACACTAGGACCACAGCTTTGTCTAACTCAATGAAACTAAGCCATGCCTGTGGGGCAACCCAAGACGGGCGGGTCATGGTGGAGAGATTTGACAGAATGTGGTCCACTGGAGAAGGGAATGGCAAACCACTTCAGTATTCTTGCCTTGAGAACCCCATGAACAGTATGAAAAGGCAAAATGATAGGATACTGAAAGAGAAACTCCCCAGGTCAGTAGGTGCCCAATATGCTACTGGAGATCAGTGGAGAAATAACTCCAGAAAGAATGAAGGGATGGAGCCAAAGCAAAAACAATACACAGCTGTGGATGTGACTGGTGATAGAAGCAAGGTCCAATGCTGTAAAGAGCAATATT
>NW_011494638.1:5438094-5438616 GCF_000754665.1 Bison bison bison | reverse complement strand
TTTGGAAAACTCAGCAGTGGCCACAGGACTGGAAAAGGTCAGTTTTCATTCCAATCCCAAAGAAAGGCAATGCCAAAGAATGCTCAAACTACTGCACAATTGCACTCATCTCACACGCTAGTAAAGTAATGCTCAAAATTCTCCAAGCCAGGCTTCAGCAATATGTGAACCATGAACTCCTGATGTTCAAGCTGGTTTTAGAAAAGGCAGAGGAACCAGAGATTGCCAACATCCGCTGGATCATCGAAAAAGCAAGAGAGTTCCAGAAAAACATCTATTTCTGCTTTATTGACTATGCCAAAGCCTTGGACTGTGTGGATCACAATAAACTGTGGAAAATTCTGAAAGAGATGGGAATACCAGACCACCTGATCTGCCTCTTGAGAAATTTGTATGCAGGTCAGGAAGCAACAGTTAGAACTGGACATGGAACAACAGACTGGTTCCAAATAGGAAAAGGAGTTCGTCAAGGCTGTATATTGTCACCCTGCTTATTTAACTTATATGCAGAGTGCATCATGA
>NW_011494638.1:5436705-5437994 GCF_000754665.1 Bison bison bison | reverse complement strand
ACAGAATGATCTCTGTTCGTTTCCAAGGCAAACCATTCAATATCACGGTAATCCAAGTCTATGCCCCAACCAGTAACGCTGAAGAAGCTGAAGTTGAACGGTTCTATGAAGACCTCCAAGACCTTTTAGAACTAACACCCAAAAAAGATGTCCTTTTCATTATAGGGGACTGGAATGCAAAAGTAGGAAGTCAAGAAACACCTGGAGTAACAGGCAAATTTGGCCTTGGACTACGGAATGAAGCAGGGCAAAGACTAATAGAGTTTTGCCAAGAAAATGCACTGGTCATAACAAACACCCTCTTCCAACAACACCAGAGAAGACTCTATACATGGACATCACCAGATGGTCAACACCGAAATCAGATTGATTATATTCTTTGCAGCCAAAGATGGAGAAGCTCTATACAGTCAACAAAAACAAGACCAGGAGCTGACTGTGGCTCAGACCATGAACTCCTTATTGCCAAATTCAGACTTAAATTGAAGAAAGTAGGGAAAACCACCTGACCATTCAGGCATGACCTAAATCAAATCCCTTATGATTATACAGTGGAAGTGAGAAATAGATTTAAGGGCCTAGATCTGATAGATAGAGTACCTGATGAACTATGGACACAGGTTCATGACATTGTACAGGAGACAGGGATCAAGACCATCCCCATGGAAAAGAAATGCAAAAAAGCAAAATGGCTGTCTGGGGAGGCCTTACAAATAGCTGTGAAAAGAAGAGAAGTGAAAAGCAAAGGAGAAAAGGAAAGATATAAGCATCTGAATGCAGACTTCCAAAGAAGAGCAAGAAGAGATAAGAAAGCCTTCCTCAGCTATCAATGCAAAGAAATAGAGGAAAACAACAGAATGGGAAAGACTAGAGATCTCGTCAAGAAAATTAGAGATACCAAGGGAACATTTCATGTAAAGATAGGCTCGATAAAGGACAGAAATGGTATGGACCTAACAGAAGTAGAAGATATTAAGAAGAGATGGCAAGAATACACAGAAGAACTGTACAAAAAAGATCTTCACGACCCAGATAATCATGATGGTGTGATCACTGACCTAGAGCCAGACATCCTGGAATACGAAGTCAAGTGGGCCTTAGAAAGCATCACTACGAACAAAGCTAGTGGAGGTGATGGAATTCCAGTTGAGCTATTTCAAATCCTGAAAGATGATGGTGTGAAAGTGCTGTACTCAATATGCCAACAAATTTGGAAAACTCAGCAGTGGCCACAGGACTGGAAAAGGTCAGTTTTCATTCCAATCCCAAAGAAAGGCAATGCCAAAGAA
>NW_011494638.1:5435490-5436442 GCF_000754665.1 Bison bison bison | reverse complement strand
GAGATGGCTGGATGGCATCACTGACTCGATGGACGTGAGTCTGAGTGAACTCCGGGAGTTGGTGATGGACAGGGAGGCCTGGCATGCTGTGATTCATGGGGTCACAAAGAGTCGGACAGGACTGAGCGACTGATCTGATCTGAAGACACGGAAACAACCTGAGTAAGTATCTGTTGATGAATGAATAAAGAAGATGTGGTACATTCACGCAATGGAATATTGTCTAGCCATAAGAAGAAGGAAATCTTGCCATTTGGGACAAAAGGGATGAAACTTAAAGCCTTATGCTAAGTGAAGTAAGTCAGACAAAGAGAAATACTATAGGATTTCTTTTACATGTGGACTCTAAAAAGGCCAAACTTGTAGAAACAGAGTAGAATGGTGGTTACTATGGGATGGAGGCAGTGGGGATGGGGAGATGCTGGTCAAAGAGTGAAAACTTCCAGTTAGAAGGTAAGTTCTGGGGTTCTAATGCACCATGTTTTGACTACAGATAACAATACTGTCCTATATACTTGAATGTTGCTAAGAGAGTCGATCTCAAGATGAAAAAGAAATGGCAGTCACATGACATGATGGAGGTGTTAGCTAAAAAACCATGGCGGTAACCAACAAAAGTCCGTCTAGTCAAGGCTATGGTTTTTCCTGTGGTCATGTATGGATGTGAGAGTTGGACTGTGAAGAAGGCTGAGCGCCGAAGATTGATGCTTTTGAACTGTGGTGTTGGAGAAGACTCTTGAGAGTCCCTTGGACTGCAAGGAGATCCAACCAGTCCATTCTGAAGGAGATCAGTCCTGAATATTCATTGGAAGGACTGATGCTAAAGCTGAAACTCCAATAATTTGGCCACCTCATGCGAAGAGTTGACTCATTGGAAAAGAGTCTGAAAAAAAAAAAGAAAAAGAAAAAAAAAAAAAAGAGGGATGCTGGGGGGGATTGGGGGCGGGGGGGG
>NW_011494638.1:5420509-5435390 GCF_000754665.1 Bison bison bison | reverse complement strand
CTGGAATCAAGATTGCTGGGAGAAATATCAATAACCTCAGATATGCAGATGACACCACCCTTATGGCAGAAAGGGAAGAGGAACTCAAAAGCCTCTTGATGAAAGTGAAAGTGGAGAGTGAAAAAGTTGGCTTAAAGCTCAACATTCAGAAAACGAAGATCATGGCATCCGGTCCCACCACTTCATGGGAAATAGATGGGGAAACAGTGGAAACAGTGTCAGACTTTATTCTTTGGGGGCTCCAAAATCACTGCAGATGGTGACTGCAGCCATGAAATTAAAAGACGCTTACTCCTTGGAAGGAAAGTTATGACCAACCTAGATAGCATATTCAAAAGCAGAGACATTACTTTGCCAACCAAGGTTCGTCTAGTCAAGGCTATGGTTTTTCCTGTGGTCATGTACAGATGTGAGAGTTGGACTGTGAAGAAGGCTGAGCGCCGAAGATTGATGCTTTTGAACTGTGGTGTTGGAGAAGACTCTTGAGAGTCCCTTGGACTGCAAGGAGATCCAACCAGTCCATTCTGAAGGAGATCAGCCCTGGGATTTCTTTGAAAGGAATGATGCTAAAGCTGAAACTCCAGTACTTTGGCCACCTCATGTGGAGAGTTGCTCACTGGAAAAGACTCTGATGCTGGGAGGGATTGGGGGCAGGAGGAGAAGGGGACGACAGAGGATGAGATGGCTGGATGGCATCACTGACTCGATGGACGTGAGTCTCAGTGAACTCCGGGAGTTGGTGATGGACAGGGAGGCGTGCTGCGATTCATGGGGTCGCAAAGAGTTGGACAGGACTGAGTGACTGAACTGAACTGAACTGAATCATAGTGCAATATGTAAGTGTATCAAACCAAGACTGCACACCTTAAACTTATGCAATGTTACATGCCAATGTAACAACTTATACAATGTTATATGCTAATTATATATCAATAAAGCTGGGGGGGGATCTGAAAATAATTAACAATGTTGCATCAATATTATCGAATATCTAGTCAGCCTTCACATTTCCAAAGCGTCAAATGCCCTAATTTTTAAAAACAGGTCATTTGACTCAGAATCAGGTAACTTTCACATATAGCAATTGGCTGTTCCCTTTTCCCGACGTTCTCTTTTTCTTTTTTCTTTTGGAATTTGTTTGTTGAAGTAACTGAGTCATTTTTCCAATTTAGTTTCCTGAAGTCTGGACTACTTCCCCATGATGTCATTTTACATGTTTCCCTGCCTCTCTGTTTTCCTTAAATTTGTGTTGGAGGTATGGGCTTGCCTGGACTCAGGTTCACCTGTTTTTTTCCTTTGGCAAAGCTGCTTCATAGGTGATGGAATCTCTTTCTTTCAAAGGAAGCTCATAATATCTGGTTGTCTCTTTTTTTACCATATCAGACATCATTGCTGTTTGGTGTTTAGATATTCAATCATTAGGGGAGCCCATTTTTTAAAATTGAGATATAATTCACACCCTATAAAATTCACCATTTTAAAGTGTACAATTCAGTGGGTTTCTAGTATAGTCTCAAGATTACGCAAACATCTTCACTATCTAATTTCAGAACATCTTCATCACCTTCCCAAAAACGTCTATTCCCATTAGCAGTCACTTGCTGTTTTCCCTTCTGCCCAGGTCCTGTTGACCACTCATATATTTTCTATAGATCTCTATGGATTTTCCTGTTCTGGACATTTCGTATAAATGGATTCCTGTGTGGTCTTCCATGACCACATGGACGCGCATGGAAGCTAAGCACACTCACTTAGCTCAGGGTTCTCAAGGTCCACCCGTGTTACAGTATGTCTCAGTACTTCATCTCTTTATTCTCAAGTAATAAACCATTGTATGGACAAACCACATTTTGTTTATTCATTCATCAGCTGATGGGGATATTTGGGTGGTTTCCTGCTTTTTGGCTATTATGAATAATGGTGCTCTGGGCATCCATGTGCAAGTTTTTGAGTGGATGTGTGTTTTTATTTTTCTTGGGTACGGACCTAGGAGTGGAATTGCTGAATCAAGGCAATGGCACCCCACTCCAGTACTCTTGCCTGGAAAATCCCATGGACGGAGGAGCCTGGTGGGCTGCAGTCCATGGGGTCGCTAAGAGTCGGACACGACTGAGTGACTTCACTCTCACTTTTCACTTTCATGCATTGGAGAAGGAAATGGCAACCCACTCCAGTGTTCTTGCCTGGAGAATCCCAGGGACAGGGGAGCCTGGTGGGCTTCCATCTGTGGGGTCGCACAGAGTCGGACACGACTGAAGCGACTTAGCAGCAGCAGCAGCAGCAGCAGCAGAATGACTCTATGTCTAACCTTTTGAGGAACTGCCAGACTGTTTCCCACAGCAGCTGCGCCATCTTACACTCCCGCTAGCAGCATATGAGGGTTCTGCTTTCTCCACATCCTTGAGAACGCTCCTTACTGTCATCTTTTCGATTATGGCCCTCCTGGTGGGTGGTCAGTACCCATGGTTCGGAATCACTCCCTACCCAGGTTTGGGTTGCACGCACTCAGCATTAAAGCGCAAACATATTGTGTTTCTAAGGCAGGCAAGTGGCTCAGGTTCCTACACGCGCACTCTGACATGCTCCTGTGGTGTGGGCTTCAGGGGATAAAAGCTGAATGAGATGAAGTTGTGCCCTAAGGTGCTCAAGGTCCAGTCCAGGGGATGTGAGCTAGCTTCTCTGTGGGCAGGAGCAGAGGCCCCTGCAAGTGGACTCCAGCAAGGGGCAGGTTGCTACAAGACCTCCCTGAGGGTCTCACAAATGAGGACAAGAATTGGTGTCTCTTTCAGGATGGGGAACACATGTATACCTGTGGCGGATTCATTTTGATATTTGGCAAAACTAATACAATTATGTAAAGTTTAAAAATAAAATAAAATTTAAAAAAAATTAAAAAAAAAAAAGAATTGGTGTCTCTCTCTCTAGTCACTGCCATCCATCCATCCTCCTCTCTCTCCTGCCTCTGCTGACTACCTTTCTCCGTTTGCCCACAGCCTGCACCCCCACCTCCCAATTTTGATTGAAAAGTCGCTCCTGACACCATGTGTCCCTCCGTGTGGCATCAGCCACGGTCACCTAATGGCTCAGTCTCCATTCTCCAGCTCAGATTCTCCAGTGGGCATGGGTTTCTGCGCCAGGACACAGAAGGCCATGAAGGGTCCCCTGGTCCATCCAGCTGAGGCCAGTGAGAGGAGCAGGGGCCTGCAGAGTGAGAGAGAGCCTTCCAGCCCCAGTGGTCAGGGCACACACAGCCACATCAGGGCAGGTAGGCCTTCAGTAACTGGGAATTGGACTCCAGTGGTTAAGACTTCTCCTTACAGTGCACGGGGTGTGGATTCAATCCTTGGTGGGAGGGCTAGGATCTCATATTACATACTTCCAAAAAATTTTAAAAAAAAACATAAAATAGAAACAATATTGTAACAAGTACAATAAAGGCTTTAAAAATGGTTTACATTTTAAAAGTCTAAAAAAAATAATAATAATAACTGGGAATTAGAAAGACAGAAAAGAGGGGCCTTTTTATTCCAGGCAAAAAGGTGCGAAATGATAAGATGCTCTGAAGCCCCAAGGGGTGAATGGGTTGAAGAGAGTGAGGAACGAAGGAAAACAGAGAAGCAGCTTTGTTCCCTGGTTCTGGGTCATAACTGCGAAGCTGGAGGGCGTGGTCCTATTGCACAGATCAGTGGTTTCTAACTAATTTTTACCAACAGACACCTTTTGTTGCCACATCAAATATTACCCAGAAGCTTCATGCATGAATTCAAGGAGAAGGCCGGGCCACTCTGGTCAGAGCAGAGGTGGGGAGAACAAAGTGACTTGTCCAGGTCCCCTCTGTCCCCTCATGCTTACCTCAAGGTCCCCCTATCAATTTCTGGAGCTCAGCAGAGCAAGGACAATTCTCAGTGAGAGCTAGAGGGCTGTGGGAGGGTTGTCACAGAAGAATGAGAGGGTCATTTGGAAAGGGAATGGATTGAGCAGATTAAGAAGAAGGGGAGGGAGCCGAGGACCATGGATGGGGGCGACCAGAGGCAGACAAGCTTTGAGAAGGAAGATGGCTGGCTTCCCTGGTGGTCCAGTGGTTAAGAATCTGCTCTGTAATGCAGGAGACACAGGTTCCATCCCTGGTCCAGGAAGATCTCACGTGCCCCGGGACAACTAAGCCCATGGACCACACCTAGTAAGCCTGCACTCTGGAGACTGTGCTCTACAATGAAAGAAGCCACCGCATTGAGAGGCCCAAGCCCCACAAGGAAGAGTAGCCCCTGCTCACCACTACTAGAGAAAGCCCATGTGCAGCAATGAAGACCCAGTGTAGCCAATAAATAACCAATAAATAAATTTTTTTTTCAAAAAGGAAGCTGGTACAGGATTTGGTACAGTCTGAGGGAAAAGGAGAAGCCTTGTTAAGGGTGGTTCAAGCCCGGGAGCCTGTGGATGGACACCAGGACAAAAAGGTGACAAGCCTTCAGACATGTTGAGTTGGCAGCAACGGCAAATAAAAACAGAAAAACAGGTTACTCCATAAGCTGCTGAGCAAAAGTGGGGTTCCCACTGCTGTGCTGATGGGCAGAACAAGACCAGCCTTCTGAGAGGCCCCACTGCTGTGTGAAACACCTAACCTGAGCCATTGACCAAGGACTTTTTGGTTTTAAGGAGGTTTAAGGCCTGACACGAAGTTAATTAAATCATACCAAATTACAGTAAAACCCGATTTCAGTGTTGGTTAATTAAAAATAGTGACTATTTCAAAGCCACTGTAGTCCCCAACCCCAACAAGACACCTTTTATTACCCTTTAATGAAAGTGCTGAGATAAGCTGAACCTGGTAAATGCAAAATCCAGTAGGGGATGGAGAATTTTTCTTTTTGTTCTTTGGATTTCAAATTAATATGGTGTTATTGTAGAAAAAGTTCAGGCACCTGTCTGCAGCGATGCCAGCAGGACGCCGTCTCCCAAGCAATAAAGCTCTATAATAATTAATTTTTCTCCTTGGCCTGTCAACCTCATACACCGAGAGCTACCCATTCTGGAGATTTCTCTCCCAGAAAATTTCCTTTACATGTTAGGAAAACCCAGCCCATCCACACAAAACCAAATTTTGAAAAGCACTATTCAATCTGTCAACTGATTATTTTAAAAACACTCAGCCAGTAGTTAGCCACTGCCTCTGAAACAGAGCACTGGCCAGGTGTGGCCCCCAGTCCAGTTCTGAGCGGGAGACCTTGGCTGGCACCAGGCACTTCTACATGGCCAGTGCTTCCTGACCAGCTTTGGTCTCCTGCCTGCCCCGCTCAGGGGCCTCGCCGAGTTTACTGCAGCTGGTTTCGGGGCTTGGAAGTTACATCGCTGTCTGGCTGGCCCTGCCCAAGTCCCAGGGCTCCCTGTGCCAGTTCCTGACACCTACCTCAGAGCTCCACAGGGCACAGGACCTGAGTAGTCTGTTCAGTTATCTTCCCGAACAGGAGCCACGGCCTCGACCCAGCACAGGCCTAACTCCTTAGAAGACAGGGGACTTGCTCACAAGGGTGACGTCACTGTCAAACCATATACAGTGACATAGATAAAAATGAACATGTTTGAAATTTGAAAATGCATGGTTTTCTCTTTGGTGAAAATAGCTACTTTAAGAAGACATGTACAGATTATTCTGTGAAAAGGAATTTATCATTGAAAGAAGCAGTCTTAGCTTCCTCTACCTGACTGCTCTTCCCTGTTAGTCTGTGTAACTCAGTGTATCCATTTGCTAGGGCTGTCACAACAAAGGACGACAGACTGGGTGGCTTAAACAATGGAAAGTTATCTCCTCCCTGTTCTGGAGACTAGACGCCCAAGATCAAGGTGTCAGCAGGGCTGGTTTCTCCTGAGGCCTCTTTCCTGGGTTTCAGATGGCTGTCTTCTCCCTGAGATGTCACAGATTCTTCCCTCTGTGTATTTGTCCAGACTCTCTCATCTTATAAGGACACCAGTCATAAGAGATTGGGGTCTGAGCTAATGACCCCATTTTATCCTAATTACCTCTGGTAAAGAACCCAGAATGGATAAAGAAAATGTGGTGTGTGTGTGTGTGTGTGTGTGTATAAAAGTAGCTCAGATGGTAAAGCATCCAACTGCAATGCAGGAGACCCGGGTTCAATCCCTGGGTCGGGAAGATCCCCTGGAGAAGGAAATGGCAACCCACTCCAGTATCCTTGCCTGGAAAATCCCATGGACAGAAGAGCCTGACAGGCTGTACAGTCCATGGGGTCACAAAGAATCAGACATGATTGAGCAACTAAAACACACACATACACACACACACACATATATATATACACTGTAAAACAACTATACCCCAATTAAAAACAAAAAGAACATATCTTCAAATACAGGCACATTCCAGGGTGCCAGGGACTGAGATTTCAACATATGAATTTTGCAGGGGTGGGGTGGAGGGAGGAACATTTCAACCCTTAATACTTGGAAGATGGCATCACCTCTACACAGACTAGAATTTAGGTTTAACAGCCTGAAGGTACTTTGAGTTAGCAATGATATACAAGGTACATAGAAATATTCAAAGTCCTTTAAATCCCAATTATTAAGTAAAAATAAGTATTTCTACAGTGTATAGAGGTTATGCTGTGTTTCTTAATCTTTTTTGTTGATAATTTACTTTTATGTTTTCTTACAGAACAATTGTTATTACATTTTATGCTTCCACATAAGTGAGGGTACACAGAAGGAAAAATTATCTGAGTTACACAATAAAAATACTTGAATGCAAATTCTTTTATAAACTTCCTTTGTAACTATATTTAAATAAGTGACAACAATTATTTTTCTATGACATTTTAAAATACTCATTTTTATTCTTCATAGATTTTGTGTGGTAGTTTAAAAAATAACTGGACAGAAATGTAAATTGAGGGGATTTCCCTGGTGGTCTAATGTATAAGACTCTGCACTCCCAATGCAGGGCCCTGGGTTCCATCCCTGGGCAGGGAACTAGATCCCATATGCTGTTAAGTAAGATCCCAAAAGCTACAATGAAGATCAGAGATTCCAAGTGCCAGAGCTAAGACCCAGTGCAGCCACATAAAAAAATAAATACATAAACTTTTTAAAAAAACACAAATTGATACAACCACTATGGAGAACAAAAAGAAGGTTTCTTTAAAAATTCAAAATAGAACTACCATATGGCCCAATAATCCCGCACCTGGGCATATACCTGGAGAAAACCATCATTCAAAAAGATACACACACCCCAGTGTTCATCACAGCACTATTTACAATAGCCAGGACATGGAAGCAACTTAAATGTCCATTGACAGAGGAATGGATAAAGATGTGGTACATGTAGACAATGGAATATTAGTCTTAAAAAGGAACACAATTGTGCCATTTGCAAAAGACTGTCATTCAAAGTGCAGTCAGAAAGAGAAAAACAAATACCATATAATGCTGCTTATATGTGAAATCTAAAAAAATGGTATGTATGCATGCTCAGTCGCACAGTCCTGCCGACTCTTTGCAACTCCATGACTGTAGCCCACCAGGCTCCTCTGTCCATGGAATTTTCCAGAAGAAATACTGGAGTAAGTTGCCATTTCCTCCTCCAAGGGATCTTCCCAACCCAGGGATCAAATCCCTGTCTCCTGCATTTCAGGTGGATTCTTTACTGCTGAGCCACCTGGGAACCCAAGATAAACTTATTTGCAAGGCAGAGATAGAGATACAGACATAGAGAATAAACAAATGGGAAGAGGTTGGATGAACTGGGAGTTGGGGATTGACATATACACACTGCTATGTATAAAACAGATAACTAATGAGAATCTATGATATAGCACAAGGAATTCTACTCAGTGCTCTGTGGTGACCTAAATGGGAAGGAAATCCAAAAAAGAGGGCATATGTGTATACATACAGCTGATTCACATTGGTGTACAGCAGAAACTAACACAACACTGTAAAGCAGTTATACTCCAATAAAAATTAATTAAAAAATTAGACACCTGTCAGCATAAGACAATATGTTAGCTTAAAAAAGAAGAAAGAAAGGGCATCTCAAGCTGCAATTCAGTTTGTCACATCGCTTTACAACTTTATTCAACACAGCTTAGAATCTCTGCCCAGAACCCCACATTCCATCCAGCAAATTCTCCAATGCTGACTATTCATTGTACTAAGGGTTAAGGTTTCAGAGAAAATAAAAACTAAAAAATTCTGTTTGAGAGCCTTGGGCCCTCCTTCACTAAGACAGTTCCTTCCCAACAGGTCAGAGTTCAGCACTCAGTATTCCAAGGTGTACTGAGCACTCACCCCAAGGCCCTGCCTGGCCCCTCACTGGGAAGCTGGTCTCCATCCTGCCTCTGGCTCGGCTCCTTGGGCTACAGGCGCCTGCACTGCCCTACACTTGGTGCCCCTCTGACTCCTCTCCTGACCCCTTACCTTAGTTCTGACTTTTTTGGAGGTTGTTAAGTAGAATCTCCTTCTATTTCACCTGCTCTTTGAAGGTAACCCTGGGATTTTGTGTTCCTATGTGGACATCACCACTAAGGGGTCTGATTGCCCCATTATTTCTCTCCATCAGGAAAGACTCATCTCTTCACATTTAGTGCCTGGAGCTGGGCTTCCCTGGGGATCAAGTGGTTAAGAGTTTGCCTGACAGTGCAGGGGACACAGGTTCGATCCCTGATCCAGGAAGATCCCATGTGCCTCAAAGCAACTAAGCTCGTGCATCATAGCTACTGACGCTCGTGTGCCCTATAGCAAGAGAAACCACTACAATGAGAAGCCCGTGCACCCCAACTAGAGAGTAGCCCCTGCTTGCCACAGCTAGAGAAAGTCCATGCACAGCAACGAAGATGCGGTGCAGCTAAAGATAAATAAATCAATAAATATTTTAAAATGCCTGGCGCCTTGGTTTGACTTCCTGTTTCTCCCAAGTGTCAGGGTCCTGACACTGCCTGTATTTGCAGAGTGTGTGACAGACAGTCTTGAAGCCAGGGTGGAGCCCACCTGGAGACTTCCCTGGGCTCCTGCCCCCCACACTCTCCCTAGGAATGTCCAAAATCCAAGAACCAGCTTAGCAATAGAGATGACACTGTCCATTAACAGTGTGAGAAGTTGTTGTTTACTACCCACTTCACCCCGCTCCTCGCTCCAGTGCCAAAGCTTTCCAAGTCCCTGACCCTTTACAGAGGCCATGGGTAGACTGTGCAAAGCTTCCTGCCTGGCCCTTAATCTGGTCAAACCCTGCCTCTGCCCTTGCATGACCTCTGACCCCTTCACCTTCAACCCAGATCCAATACTTCTCCCTACCATCTTCTCAGGCTAAAGGGGAACTTCATTAAAGTTGCTCCCTGGACCTCCAGACAAAGAAGCATAACCTTTTTAGAAACAGATCAGGTTATAATAAAGATCTAACACAGTCAAGATACTTTAAATAGCTACAAGGTACAAAGCACATGTTTGCTAAATAGATGGTTTAGTAAAGGGACAGGAGCTGACTGAGTTCCTTATTCGCAGAGCAGCTCTGGACATCAGGGGAGCATGAGCTATGACGGGCCATGGACACGGCCTCATTAGACTTCCAGGTCATTCCAGTGACTTTCAGTGAAAAGCCGGCCACTACCCTGGGTGGCGTCTTCCGGGTTTGGTGTGCTGAGCAGTTGGGTATGCAGCTGTTGTACAATGGTGCCACCAGGTGGTCCTTTGTGGAATGACCGCTGTGGTGGCTGCTTTCCCATCGTGGAGTTCCTGGCAGATGGGAATGTCTGATTGCTTTCCCTGTGGTCTCCTGTTGGCTGGTGTGTCACCACAGATGAAAGCAGCAGACACTGGCATTGCCCTCTTTGCTTTTGTCGCTCGGAAAAATGAAATCGCCCAGTTATCTTGACTGATCTATTATGGGAAGAACACGGGACTAAAATTGGGAAATTCACAGACTTCCCTGGTGGTCTAGGGGTTAAGAACCGGCCTGCCATTGCAGGAGACATGGGTCCAATCCCTGATCCAGGAAGATCTCACATCCCTCGGGACAACTAAGCCCATGCACCACAACTCCTGACCCCGAGTGCTGCAACTCCTGAAGCCCGTGCACCTGGAGTCCTTGCTCCGCAACAAGAGAAGCCACTGCCATGAGAAAGCCACGCACTGCAACTACAGAGTAGCCCCTGCTCGCCGCAACTGGAGATAGCCCCCCCACAGCAGTGAAGTCCCAGCAGCCATAAATAAATAAATAACATATTAAATAGTTGGGTTTTTTTTTTTTTAAGTTAGGAGATTCACTCTCATATTCTACTCTGTCAACCTTCTTTTTAACTACAGGACTTGGGAAAGTGACTTAGCACTCTTAGCAAACTTTTTCTTAGCTGGAGCAGGAAAGTAATAGTTGGATTCTTGTGGGGGATGATGTGAGACCGTACACATACAACTGTGAGCACGGTGCGTGGGCCAAGAGAGGTGATCAGAATCAAGCACTCCTAGGCTATAGAGTCGGAGAAGGCAATGGCACCCCACTCCAGTACTCTTGCCTGGAAAATCCCATGGACAGAGGAGCCTGGTGGGCTGCAGTCCATGGGGTTGCTAAGAGTCGGACACAACTGAGCAACTTCACTTTGACTTTTCACTTTCATGCATTGGAGAAGGAAATGGCAACCCATTCCAGTGTTCTTGCCTGGAGAATCCCAGGGAAGGCGGAACCTGGTGGGCTTCCGTCTATGGGGTCGCACAGAGTCGGACACGATTGAAGAGACTTAGAAGCAGCAGCAGCAAGCTATAGAGTCCTCAGCGGTGATGCGTTCCTAAAGATTACTTAGCCTCCGTCTTCAGTGGCTGGAATGTAATTGTCTCTTGGTCATGTCCTACCTGCTCACTGACTGTGGCTAAGGTTGTGACAGACGTGTGTCTCAGCAGGTGGGTGACTGCTTGGAGCTCTGTGGCCACAGGTCAGAGCAGTGCCCACCACCTGACACTGGTCCCACTGAGTAGTAAATGGTGGGGCCAGTATCTCTGCAAACTCTGATGTGAGGCCAAACGGCAGCTGAAGTAACTAATCCCTCTAAGCCTTGGTTTCCTCATCTGTAAAATGAGGTTAATGTAACAAGGTGAGCTATTTAGTAAAACAAAACAAATTGGTCTTCGGGATTTGGTTTTGTTTCAGGGGTGTGGGCAGAGGATGGGAGTGTCGTTTGCTAAAGCTTTTGTTCTGAATTCTCAAAGGAAGAGTAAAGTGTCTTCTTTCCCTTGCCCTGTCTCCATTCTGGGAAGAAGAGGCCATTTTTGTGTTTACGAAAGGCTGAGCTCTCTCATCTACTCATCCCAGCTCTGCAAGTTAAGAACTGTTAGGTCCATGGGGAGAAGGTAGAGAGAGGAATCTGTGTGGTCCCAGAGGGAAGACGGATGAGATTGGACTTGAGTTGAAGAGGGGTGTCGAGCATGCCAGGATGAGGGGGGAACAGAGGTTGTGGTCTCAGCAAATGGGGAGGAGTCTGGTGGGGCCGGGGTGGCCATGGTTGTTCAGAGGGACGGGGCCTGAGGACCCCGGGGCTGAGCCAGGGACGAAAATGTCTGAAGAGCCGGACTCTCGGCCGTGCCATGGTGACCAGAGTCCCAGAGCTCCACTTTCTTGGACCCGAGGAGCAGAAAAGCTCCCCACACCCAACAGAAGGGGTTTCCTTTCAAGCCCGGGGGCTAGAAAACAAAAGGAAACTGCTCACTTTCGCACCTGAAGGTCACAGAGCAGATCCACAGCCCCTGCCACCAGGAGGGCCCAATGCCCCGCAACACGGCTCGGTGACTGCGGCTCCTTTCCTGGCCACGACGGGTTAGTGTTACAGACTCTGAACATGGAGGCCCCATATACAAGAAGATGCGCACTCAGAGAAGAATTTTTACAATCCACTTACTGAGGCACTGCCAGCAGAAGGCACTTTTTCAGAATCAAGAAATTCTGGCCCCAGGGCCCATATTTTTGGTGAGAATGTGGCCAGTCAACATGCATCCTCTGGACTGCTCTGGATCAGGATTTTCTCCTACCAAGGAGAAAAATGTCCTCCTAGTCAGGGAGAGGAGCTGGAGCCATGTCTGGGGGGTCAGCTCACAACAGAGGTGTCTGTCACTTCACAGGGAAGCCGCCTCCCCCTGACATCAGTCAGAAGGGTCAGTGCCACCCGCCCCCCCCAGGACTCAAGAGAACTGTGGAGATGGGCCCTGGATGGCGGGGCTTCCCTCCTTGCCGTAGAGGGGCTTGAGGCAGCTCCTGGGGGCTTGGGCCAGCCTTCCTGCCCTTTTACTCTCAGAGCCTCAGCCACACACCCACATCCTAGCCCAGAGCTCTCTGAGCCCCTCCACTCTAGTAGGAAGTGTGCTGTGGTGGGGGGAGGGGCAACAGCCTCCGCCAGCTCCCCAGCCCCTGATGTCCCCAACTAAGGCCCCAGTGCACCCCAAAGTGTCCCAGAAGAAAAGTGAACTCTATCTCAGAAACACTGAAAAAGCACTCAAGAATGTGAACTCACCTTTGTAACTTGGTAAACAAGCATCAGTAACCTCAGATATGCAGATGACACCACCCTTATGGCAGAAAGTGAAGAGGAACTCAAAAGCCTCTTGAGGAAAGTGAAACAGAAGAGTGAAAAAGTTGGCTTAAAGCTCAACATTCAGAAAACGAAGATCATGGCATCTGGTCCCATCACTTCATGGGAAATAGATGGGGAAACAATGGAAACAGTGGCAGACTTTATTTTTGGGGGGCTTCAAAATCACTGCAGATGGTGATTGCAGCCATGAAATTAAAAGACGCTTACTCCTTGGAAGGAAAGTCATGACCAACCTAGACAGCATATTCAAAAGCAGAGACATTACTTTGCCAACAAAGGTTCGTCTAGTCAAGGCTATGGTTTTTCCAGTGGTCATGTATGGATGTGAGAGTTGGACTGTGAAGAAAGCTGAGCACCGAAATATTGATGCTTTTGAACTGTGGTGTTGGAGAAGACTCTTGAGAGTCCCTTGGACTGCAAGGAGATCCAACCAGTCAATTCTAAAGGAGATCAGCCCTAGGATTACTTTGGAAGGAATGATGCTAAAGCTGAAACTCCAGTACTTTGGCCACCTCACGCGAAGACTCGACTCATTAGAAAAGACTCTGATGCTGGGAGGGATTGGGGGGAGGAAGAAAAGGGGACAACAGAGGATGAGATGGTTGGATGGCATCACCAACTCGATGGACATGAGTTTGAGTGAACTCCAGGAGTTGGTGATGGACAGGGAGGCCTGGTGTGCTGCGATTCATGGGGTCACAAAGAGTTGAACATGACTGAGTGACTGAACTGAACTGAACTGAAACAAGTATAGCTCTGTTTCTTCTGCAACACATTTTTTACCCCCAGGAACTGAGAACAAAGGATAGTTGTGAGAATCATGTTAGGAGAGGATCCCCACTCTCCCCACTTATCTTGGGCAGGCTGGGCTCTTGTCTGTGAAGCCCCATGGCCAGGCCAGCCCTTCCCAGGGCTGCTGAACTTGCAGGACCAGACATGGCCTCTCTCCTTGCTCCAGGCCTGGCCCTGGAGATCCACAGGCCTCAGTCCCGTGGGGTCCTACAGTCCTTGTGGGGGCTGAGCGCCTCAAGGAAGGTGTGGACTTGGCAGGCCTCCCCTGGGTGCCTCCCAAACTCCAGCCTACCCCCCAGACTGCAGGGTGGGGAGGTGAGGGACAGCCCCGCCATTTGCTGGGCCTGTTCTTCCTCCAGTCGCCAGGATCCCAAGCCCTTCCCCACAGTGGCCCTCCCTGAGGGCTTCTAGCATCGTCCTATTATCCTATGACTCACAGGACAAACTCTGAAAGAGAGCTCCCTTTTGACAAATGAAGAAACTGAAGAACAGAGAGGTTATGGGATTTGCTTCAAATCACACAGCAAGTTAGTGGCAGAACTGGGATGGTTCCTCTGCCGCCCGGACCACAGGCTCCGGCACAGTGATTCTCAGCGCCTGTAGCCTGTTAGAATCATCTGGGGGCGCTCTAACCTTCCCCTGCCTCTGCCAAGGCCCTGCCCATGAAATCGGACCATCTGGGGCAGCTGCGGGGGGGTTGGCAGTTGTAAAATTGCCCCTAGTGGTTTCCTGTGCATCCGGAGTGGAGACCCCTCTAGATTCAGGATGGGCTTCCATCCTGGCTCCAGGTTGTGTGGCTGTGTGATCCTAAGAAAGTAACTTACCGTTCTGAGTCCTATGAGCAAACTGCTACAGAATGATGCCCATCTTCCTGAGGAAGGGCAAACAGATGGCTCAGGATCCTGGAGCTCCCCTGGAGACCAAAAAACAGGCGCTGTGAGATATGATAGAATATGGAGAGATTTTTTACAAGCTTGGTGGACTGTGGTTATTAGATTCAAAAGAATGGTTTTCTGGGACTTCCCTGGTTAAGAATTTGCCTGCTGAAGAGTGGACATGGGTTCGATCCCTGCTCTAGGAAAATTCCACACGCTGCAGGGCAACTAAGCCCACGTGCCACAACTACTGAGCCCGTGCTCTAGAGCCTGCATGCTGCAACTACCGAAGCACACACATCTGGAGCCCGTGCTCCGCAGCAAGAGAAGCCACTGCGTGAGAAGTCTGTGCATCACAGCAGAGTAGCCCCCACTGCTGCAACTAGAGGAAAGTCCACACAGCTACAAAGACCCAGTGGAGCCAAACTTAAATTAAAAAGAATGGTTTTTGTTTGTACAGGAATCATTTAAAAGGGGTGGGGGGTGATGGCCGTTCTTTACTAGAAGCATATTTGGAATAAGCCTGTCCCTATAGAAACCTATTTTGAGCAGTCTGGCCACAGCACAGTGGCGGGCACACAGTAGGTCCTCAGTGAATGTTGGCTTAGTGGATGCAGATGGGGGGGG
>NW_011494638.1:5388198-5420409 GCF_000754665.1 Bison bison bison | reverse complement strand
TAACAGCCATTAGGCCTCCCGTGGAGGACCACTGAGTCCAGGCCAGGTCGGTGAGCGCAGCCACGCTCACAGAACCGCAGTCTCTCGGGCCTGCCACTCCCTGTGGGACAGGGAAGCGTCTCCACGTGCCGGGACAGCTAAGGCAGCATTGACTTTGTGGCTCAGAGAAGGTCAGAGGATCATTTTCTTGGGGAAAAATTATTCATTAAAGCAGGTCTTTCCCTCTTAGCAAAAAATAAACAAGTAATTTCCTCCAGCAGTCTTAGCCAACATTTTTTGGCAAATCATCACTGGACAGGGAGACCTGAGGGGCATGAGTGATCACTGTGGCAAAGGGTCAGCTGAAGAGCAAAACAGCAGGCAGTACGGAGTTGCTGTGGGCTCTTGAGTAAAGGAGGGGCCTGGTAAACCAGGGCAAGAGGGCGGATGGGAGAGCCTGGGAAAGCAGAACCTCAGTACGCCTCTAGGGCCTTGGCTCCCTGACTGTAGGAAATCACGAGCCTGTCATCATGTGGGCCTCCGGCCCCTCTGACAGCTCCAGACTTCCACCCCAAGACCCCACCACCCCATTCCCAGTGCCTCGCCTCATGGTTTCTCTTACAGACAAGTTGCTGAGCATAAGACAATGTGTGCCTACCCAGCCATGGGCTATCCCATTTCTTGTGCATCAAGCCTTGGGGCCACCTCCAAGATGAGGCACCTCTTCATCTCGGAAGACCCTGTGAATAGTGGCAATTTTCATCTTTCTAGGAAACCTGTGCTCCCCTCTGGTATTCTACCAGTACTAGAACACTGGTAATAATTACAGAAAACCATCACCCACATGACTCGAGTCCATCCAGGTCCTCACCCTGGCCTCACCTTGGTCACTCTTCTCTTCCCTACCCTTCTCCAGTGCACTGGCCTGATGTTATCCTTGAAACTGAGAGGCAGGTTCCTACCTCAGGACAGTTGCACATGTGATTCCAAGTCCCTGGGACTCTCTTCCCCTTGGTTTCCTCAGGGGTCCCTCCCTGATTTCATTCAGGTCACTGATGAAACAGCACCCAGCTCCCACCTGCCCTCTCTTCCTCTTGATTTGTTCACCTACCACTCCTGACATAGATGTTTCTTTGTCTCTTTTTTTTATCTCCAGCCATCCCTCTCTCTGCCTTGTTTATGAGCTTGTGGAAGCAGGGACTTGGTTTTATCACCATTTTCTCTCCAGAGCTTATTGCTAGCTGTACCATCAAAGGCACACAGAGGACCTTCTGTGGAGTGACCACCACCAGGGCAGGCACCGGAGAGTCACCCAGCTCTACATGAGGACCTTGGTAAACATCGACCCTCTAAAACCCAGAGGCAGAAGTGGTGACCTTGAGGGTCCTTGCAGCTCCAGGCTTCATGGCTCAGTGGGAAGTCTGTCCAGCCCCCTGGATCTTTGCATGACGACTCCTTTCTTTAGGACACAGGCCCTGGTACCTCTGCAGTGTGAAAAATGCCTTATTCTCATGGTTATAAGGGCCTTCTGCCTCTCCTTATTTGCTGCTCATGACCCGAGGTCCTGGTTGCCTGTGTCTACCTGCCGGCCCCTCTCAGCACACCCCTTGCATTATTTCTTCTCCAGCACTTTCCTCTCCCCCCAACCGCCCCTCTTCTATATTTGTTTATTTGCTGAGAGTCTGCTCTTTCTATCCAGAGCAGAGCTGCTCCTCATAAATATAATACAAGCCACACATATGAGCCATGTAATTGATTTTACATGTTCCAACAGCTATGTTAAAAAAAGAAAAAACGGGAAATACTATTTTTAAAAACATTTTTTCTTTAATCTACTATATCCCCAAAATACACAATCTCAACATGTGATCCACATAAAGTATAGGGTATTTTACATTCCTTGTTTCTTACCAAGTCTTGGGAATTCTGTGTGTATTTTACACTCACGGCGCATCTCTACTCAGATTTAGCCACACTTTCGGTGCTCAGAGGCACACCCAGGGGGCAGGGACCTGAGCTCTCCTGCTTGCACTGGGCCCCGAGGCCCAGGGAGGAGCTCACAGGATGCAGAGCAGGTGCTCAGAACAGTCCTACCGAAGAGGGAAAGTAAATGTCAATGTGCGGGTCAGTCACTGGGTGTCCCCAGAGCAGGGGCCAGTGGAACAGATGCATCTGTTCGTGTGTGTGTGTGTGTGTGTGTGTGTGTGACCTGGGTGTGTGCGCCTGTGCCAGAGAGACTTTGGGGCTCTGGGATCAGACCTAGCTCGGGTCAATCCCTCCTCTGGCACTTCCTTTGGGCTTTGGCTTTCTTTTCTGTGAAAGTGAGAACAGAGGTATCCTCTTACCACATAGTATAGTTGGAAGGATTAAACTGATAAAAAGGACCTCCCTAGTGCTCAGTAGTAAAGAATCTGCCTGCCAAGCAGGAGATGCAGGTTCAATCCCTGATCTGGGGAGATCCCACATGACGCAGAGCAATGAAGCCCCATTCGCCACAACTACTGAGGCTGTGCTCTAGAGCCTGGGAGCCGCAACTACTGAGCCCATGTGCCCTAAAGCTTGTGCTCCACCGCAACAGAAGCCACTGCAGTGAAAAGCCCACACAATTCAGCTAGAGAGTAGCCCCTGATCACCGCAATAGGAGAAAGCCTGCACACAGCGATGAAGACCCAGCACAGTCAAAAATAAATCAAAGTATATAAAAAAAGATAAATAGTGCATGTAAAAGCATAGGCCACTGACCCATGACTTCATGGAAAATAGGTGGGAAAAAATGGAAACAGTGGCATGTTTTATTTTCTTGGGCTCCAAAATCACTGAGGACGGTGATTGCAGTCATGAAATTGAAAGATGCTCCTCGAAAAAAAGGTTTGACAAACCTAGACAGCATATTAAAAGGTAGAGACATCACTTTGCCAACAAAGGTCATAGTCAAAGCTATGGTTTTTCTAGTAGTCATGTATGGATGTGACATGAGAGTTGGACTGTAAAGAAGGCTGAGCACCAAAGAATTGATGCTTTCAAACTGTGGTGCTGGAGAAGACTCTTGAGAGTCCCTTGGACTGCGAGATCAAACCAGTCAATCCTAAAGGAAATCAGCCTTGAATATTCACTGATGCTGAAGCTGAAGCTCCAATAGTTTGGCCACCTGATGTGAAGAACTGACTCATTGGAAAAGACCCTGATGCTGGGCAAGATAGAAGGCAGGAGAAGAAGGGGATGGCAGAGGCTGAGATGACTGGATGACATCACCGACTCAATGGACATGAGTTTGATCAAGCTCTGGGAGATGGTGAAGGACAGGGAAGCCTGGAGTGCTACAGTCCATGGAGTTGCAAAGAGTCAGATACAATTTAGCGACTGAACAACAACTGACCCGGTAAACAGAAATTTCCTTTTCTTCCTTTCTTTTCCTTTCTTCCTTCTTTCCCAGCTCACAGGGCTGTTGTGAAAATCAAATGAGATAATACCCTGATGAAGCACAGAGAACTCCAGTGATGCTGTCTGTGTGATCATCACTGCAGTGGCGCCCGCATCACTCAGTTATTCAGTGGTTGCCCCACAGACATGAGGGCCTTAGCACACATTCCCTGCTGAATTGCAGCCCCTGGCATGCCACCTATACTGACTTAACAGGTGCTCAGTGTAAATATTTAATACAAGAATGGATGGATGCTGGGGAGGTTGCAACTTCTGCAGCTTCCAGAAGCCACAGGAAGGCTCCACCTGTGGGGGACCCACGAGGCTACACCATCCTGGGGCCCCGGTCTGTGAGCTCCATCCCACCTGTGTCCCCAGACCTGGGCAGTGGTTTGGGGGAGTACAATTGCCAGGGAAACTCACCCACCCTGCTTGAAGGGAGGCAGCGCCTGTCCTTCATTCTTGGAACATTTCTGAGGGAAGAGAGGCCTCGGGCGTTGGCTGTTTGTCTTTGGAAATGAGTAAAAGGCATCACCCAGATTTGTTTCTAAAATAGGCCTGGAAAATGTTCAGGGGAAGATTTATTTTTGCAAGCAGGCTTCTGCCAGACAGAGATTGTATCTTCTGGGAAAATGTCCTGGCTGATGAGAGAAGAGCCGAGAAGCAAGGCTGGGTGTTGAGGTCCAGGCTGTGGCTGGACAGGGTTGGGGACCCAGCCTAGGCAGGGTGGTTCAGGCTGTACAGGGCTTGGCCCAAGCATGGAGGAGCCCCCTCTCACTGCAGGGAATGGGGCCACCCCTGCTGCTCCCATAGCTGCCCCACAGCTCTTCTGCAAAGTCCAGTAGAGCCTGGATCACAGGGCACCTGGTCTCAAAACGTACTAGGAGAGTCTCTATCAAGACCCCGTGGTCCCTGCTGTCTGAGGCTGAGCTCCACGACACCCACAGTGTCCCAGAGGATCTAGAGGGGGACTGCTAGGCTGGGATGAGCTCCTTGGGCAGAGGTTCTTCCTTCTGTGTTAGGAGGGAGCCAGCTATAGAATAGAAGGTGGTACCTAGGGGTTTCAAGTCTCCAAGGGCTCCATCAATACCCACAGGGGTGACCGGATTGAGTTCAGGCACCTCCTAGTAGCTCCAAATGAAAACTACCTATGTCAGGGCGGCCCAGGGAGAGGAGCCTGGCAGAGCAGCCAGCAGCCCTGCGAAACACTCCTTTCCCGTGCCCCACCTCCCTGGGCCTGCCATCTTCCACAGCCCTTCTGGATATGGGGATGTAGGGGGTGCATGGAGGGGAGAGGCTTTACCCAGGTTCTTGCCCACATCTGGGGAGCCTGATGTGTGTGTGTGCCTTTGGCCAGGGGCTTCTCATCTGTTCATCAGGATCTGGACCCCATAATCCATGGACCCTCAGGCTTCACAGAGGCTGCAGAGGCTCCCCAACCCCCACGCTGCAGTCCTCACTGCCCCTGGGCAAACCCTATAACCTCCGCTTCCCTCCCTTCCTCCCAACCATGTGTCCTCCTTGGCTTTTCACACAGTCCTGCTTCCCACCCACCCTTTGCTCTGGGAAGGCAGGGAGGGGGGTCTGTAAGCTATTTTCAAGATTTCAAAAAAGCCCAAAGGAAATCATACATTTACCTCAATGAGGTTCCCAGACTAAATAAAACATTAAGTTTATTTGCTTTGGGCTGGAGTCATATCAACTCAGTGTGGTAACAGTGGTTATCTTGACTGATCAGAAGCACTAATTGGCAGTTATATGTCTTTGATGAATAAAACTCAAAGGAACAAATTATTATTCAATAAATGTAGTTTGTTGGGTAGATAAAAGCTTTCAAAGCACAGAATCCCTTGAGGAAATAACTAAAAAGGATCTTTCTGGTGAAAGGGGTGAGGACCTCTGATCTACATGAATGTCATATTTTCATTAAAGCACAGCACACACATTTTTCCATAGGCCTTTGATGCCAGAGTTCTCATTAGTGAATTTTGACTCCACAGAATTTCTACAAATAATACATTGTTCATGCCAGCTTTTCCCAAAGCGTAGTTCCCCAGACCCTGCTAATAGGTATTCCTTGGGAGTTCATAGGAAAGGGTCCATGATCAAAAAGGTTTTGGAGAAAACTAGCTAAGCAATGTTAAGCTATTTATTATGGAATTTTTCAGAGCTCTCAATAGGTAATATGAACTGATAATCTCTGAGAGGGACACAGAGTATGGTGCATTCCTGGTCATTGGCCAGGAATCTGATTTTTTAGAATTTTTTAAATTTATTGTAATTGGAGGATAATTACTTTACAATATTGTGTTGGCCTCTGCCATACATCAGCATGAATCAGCCACAGGCATACAGGTGTCCCCTCCCTCCTGAACCCTCCTCCCCACCCCATCCCTCCAGGATGTCACAGAGCACCAACTTTGGGTTCCCTGCGTCATATTTCACCTATGGTAATGTGTATGTCTCAACGCTATTCTCTCAAATCATCCCATCTTCTCTTTCCTCCACTGTGTCCAAAATTTTGTTCTTTATGTCTCTGTCTCCTTTGTTGCCCTGCACATAGGATCATGGGTACCATCTTTCTGGATTCCATATACATGCATTAATAAATGGTATTTGTCTTTTTCCTTCTGACTTACTTCTTTCTGTGTAATAGGCTCTAGGTAGGATCTGCTTTTTTGAGGTACATTCCCAAGTAAGTGTTCCACAGAGCACACTTTGGAACCCAGGAGTTTATGATGACAAAGGTGACCCAAGAGTCCCCTGACAGCCACAGGGACAGACAAAAATAAAGAGAAACATGGATGGAGAGACACTGGAGGTGGACTTGCTTGGTGGTCTAGTGGTTAAGAATCTGCCTTCCAATGCAAGGAATGTGAGTTCAAGCCCTGGTCAGGGAGCTAAGACGCCACATGGGCCAAAAAAATCAAAACATAAAACAAGCAACATTGTAACAAATTCAATCAAGACTTAAAAAAAAAGAAAGACCTGCTAGAAGAGCCAGACACGACTGAGCGACTTCACTTTCAATTTTCACTTTCATGCACTGGAGAAGGAAATGGCAACCCACTCCAGTGTTCTTGCCTGGAGAATCCCAGGGGCGGCGGAGCCTGGTGGGCTGCCGTCTATGGGGTTGCACAGAGTCGGACACGACTGAAGCAACTTAGCAGCAGCAGCAGCAGAGAAAATATGGTTTTATCAGTTAATCAAAATAATGCAAATTCTTTGTAGTAAAACCAGGAAAATGCACAAAATTATGAAAGTTTATTTAAAATTTAATTCCTCGTACTTCCACCATCCAAAGATGTTCATTACCTTAATATTTTGTTAATTTTCCTTGTAACTTTTTCTTGAAATATACATGCGTGTATATTATACATAGTGAAGTAAAAGTGAAAGTGAAGTCTCTCAGTCATGTTCAACTCTTTGCGACCCCGTGGACTGTAGCCCACCAGTCTCCTGCTGCTGCTGCTAAGTCACTTCAGTCGTGTCCAACTCTGTGTGACCCCACAGACGGCAGCCCACCAGGCTCTGCCGTCCCTGGGATTCTCCAGGCAAGAACACTGGAGTGGGTTGCCATTCCCTTCTACAGGGGATCTTCCTGACCCAGGGATAGAACCCAGGTCTCCTGCATTGCAGGCAGATTCTTGTGTATACATAGAGTGAACATTCCATCTTACATACACAGCAATAAAAAGAAAAAAAGAGAGAGAAAGAGACAGTGGAGGGCAGGAGATGGGGAGTGGACATCACGGTGGGTGGGATGCAGATGTCAAGGGCAGCACTTCTGTGATCATCTCTCTGCTCTCCTCCTGCTCCCTCTGCAGAATGGAGATGGGGAACAAGGACAAAACAGGGGTGGCTGACGGGCCGTGCTACACCAGGGCCCTGGATTCAAAGGAAGAGCAAAAGTAGCTTGGGAAACCTTCGCTTAGCTTGATTTCCAGCCCTCATCATCTTTTCTCTTGTGAAAGCAGCAGGAAGTGGAGAGTTTTTGAGAAGTATGTCAACAGCCTTCAGTGAATGATCCTATCTGACGCCTCATCTCTGCAGGCGCTCAGCGTTCCCTCTTGCTTCCTCTGGGCCCACCCCCAGCACCTCCCAGCAGAGAACACGAAGCCACCTCTAGGCTTGTTGGCAGCACACGTGACGTGATGCTCAGTGCGCAGTCACAGTGTGGCTGGGTGACACGTCCAGACGCAACTGGAGAATTAGGGGCCACAGCCAGATGTTCCCCCCACCCCACAACTCCAAATGTGAAGACTCTAGAACCACACAGAGAAGGCCAGTGTGGATGGGGAGACAGCCTTGTGAAGGCTCCTCCAGGAAAATCCACAGACAGGTGGCTAAATCTGCTTTTTGCACCTCCTTTGCAAAGACAGTAAACAGAGCACCTAATCAGGAGAGAGGAGACAGTGACTTGCAGGCAGCTGAGTGGGGAAGGAACGCGGAAAGAAGGAAAAAAGAAAAGAATCCATTTTCAGCTCCTACAATATGCCAAGTCTGAACTTCCCTGGTGGTCCAGTGATTAAGAATCCACCTGCCAATGCAGGGAATATGGATTCAATCCCTGGTCCGGGAAGATTCCACATGCCTTGGGGCAACTAAGCCCATGCACCACAACTACTGAGCCCATGCACCCTAAAACCCATGCTCTGCAAGAAGAGAAGCCACCGCAATGAGAAGCCTGCACACCATAAATAGAGAGTAGCCTCCGCTCACCACAACTAGAGAAAGCCCTCACACAGCAATGAAGACAACACAACCCAAAATAAATAAATTAAATGCCATGTTCTTTCACCTATGTTCTTTTATTTCATCCTCACAGATTCCTGATAAAGTGGATGTATTACCTCCATTTTACAAATAAGAAAGCCAAAGCTCAGTAAGATTGCGGGATAATTAATAAATGATCTGTAGCCCAAAGTCCCACAAGCTGCCCCATGCTCAGCTGCCTCTAGGAATTCAGGAGACTTGACTTGGTGTAAGGAAAGTGGTTGCCCAGCCAAGAATTCAAAAAGAAGACTCTGGAAGACACACTGAGAAACTGTGAGGAAGACAGTTTCAGGAGGAAGCCGAGAGGTTCATCCCTGTCTCTTGCTTCCCCAGTGTCAGGGGCAGAGAGTGTGAGGCAGTGACGAATGAGCAAGAAGGCCAGGCCGACCCCCAAGGAGCTGGCCAGAGAAGAGACCACTGGCCACTGGGCTGTGACGTTTGAACCGCTACAGGCTCAAAAGCAAGAACGTGCTGGATGAATTCCTAAATCTGTGATTGGAAATGACTGAAAAGTTTCATCAGAATCTAGAAATGATCTCCATTTGTGCTTTCTGTTTGTGTAGAACTTTGAATTTTTCATGGAAATTTCAAGAGTACACTGGGAGGTAAGCAAGTCATTAGTGTTTCCATCTGACAGATAAGGAAAGGAGGGCTCGGAGAAGTAGGAGGGGGAGGGCACCCTTTATGCCTGACAACTGTGAATGCAAACTCCTTACTTTTCTACATCTCTAGATGCAGTACAACGTCTAACCAAGAAACACCTCTAAGGTGAGCCATTCAGAGACTTGAACTGCAGCTATTAATCACATCTGTTGTTATTAATGAGCACAAGAACCAGACTTTGAGCCTCCTGGCACCGAGTCACATGTGCCCTTCCTGCCATCCCTTTTCTAGATTTAACATAAGGAGTCACCGTCTACAGATTTCCAAGGTTTTACACACCAAAATGGCACCCTGTTTCTGCAAATACTTTCTGGTGTACTTCGTGGTGGTCACCAAAAGTCACACAGGCCAGGGTGCAGTGACTTCATGGCCAAGCTATCTGCAGCCCAGGCAGTGTCTGGAAATTACCCAGCGGTCTTCTGGAACCAGAAGCAGATAACTGTTTAGTAAATGAGCCCCCAGCATTAACGGGAAATTTAATGCCACTCCTTCTTCCCAGTGACCTCATTTGTTGAGTCAGACTTAATTCTATCACAATCCTCTGAGCTTGAGGATCCAAGTCACTGCCTGGCGTGCTTCAGAGGCATTCTCAGGCTGGGTACTGCACTTCATCATCTTAAGGGATGGGAAAAAATTCTGTCAATCAACACTTGCAGGGTTTCAATGCTATATCCATTTGGCTGTGCCTCTTGCCCTTGTTTTTTACACAGCAAATTTAGCCAGGTACTTTGGAATGTAGGCATTAATTCATCATTAATTTTTAGATAATGTTGTCATCAAATGTTGGTAGGGTTGAGTGAAACTGAAATATTATTCTTAGAAGACCATTCTAAAATCTCTGCTAGGGACAGGAAGCCGATTTTGGGCAGCTGAATTCAGGGGCTCAGGGCTTTCTGCTTGTTATAGACATGGTTTCCATGCCATGGGAACAGAGATGGGCTGATTATGAAGTTCATTATTATGTTCCCTTGGTGACAGAGACAATGGACATTTTGAGACAGGAATAGAGAGTTATGGAGTTATCAAGTCATGGGTTAAGATAAGGGAAAAAAACCAAGAAGAGTGTTAAAATAAATATGCCCGGTGGAGCCCACATCAGGTAAACAATTCTTTGTAATTAAGGAAGAAATTTAAAGCACAAGAGAAGAGAAAAGGGGCTTAGAGACAATTTCTGTCAGTGTGAGGTATTTCCAGGAAAGAATTAGGACAACCAGGGATTATTATTTTCTTAAGCATTTGATTGAAATCTCGGGACTTTTTATTCATCCTGCAGTTAGAAAATCAAGAGACGGGAGGCTCAACCTCCAGAGGGGGAAACCAAAGGCCAAAAATAAGCTGGAGGGACTGAAATTCCAGGGCAAAGTCAGTGGGAAGGAGGGGGCTATTCAGCCAACACGGTGAATAATCCTCTTTCTCCTTCTTAGCTTCATGTCTTGGCCACAGGGCACATCAGATATATATATATATATATGTATTTTGGCTGCACCTCGTGGCTTGTAGGATCTTAGTTGTCAGACCGGGGATTGAACTCCAGCCCTGGCAGTGAAAGCGTTGAGTCCTAACCCCTGGACTACCAGGGAATATCTGACTTGGTAATTTCTGACATCAGATCATTTCTGACTCTGCAGTTTCCTTCTAGATTGCCCTCTCACAGGGGGTTAAGTTGAGCCTTGGCTCCTGCAGGCATGAGTTTCAGGGACCACTGTCTAAGGACAGGGCTCCATCTCTGCATCATAACAGAGTGAACGCCTCAGAACAAAGCCCATTCTTTGTCTTTACCAACAAACCCACACACAGTGGGTGCCAGTCTAGGTTCTTGAACCATACAGGCAGTTTAGCTCCCTGCCAGGTAAACAGACCTCACTAAAGTCTCCAGCACTTTAAAAAAAAAAAAAAAACACCTCTATTTTATCGTTGGGAATAAAAATATCTTGTCTATGTAGGAGTGTTCTCTTAAGCCCATACCATGGAGTATAACATACCATTAAAAAGAAAAAGGTCTTTATTTGCTCATGCAGAGGGAGTTTCAGGATGTATTTACTGCTCAGGGAGCCAAACAAGTGGCAGAGAACTGTATACGGTGTGATGCAACTTTTGTAAAACAGTGTGAATGTGTTTGAATGTGGCTTCCTAAGTGGCGCTAGTGGCAAAGAACCCGCCTGCCAATGCAGGAGACATAAGAGACACAGGTTCAACCCCTAGGTCAGGAAGATCCCCTGGAGGAGGGCAGGGAAACCCACTCCAGTATTCTCGCCTAGAGAATCCCATAGACAGAGGAGCCTGGCGGGCTACCGTCCACAGCGTTGCAAAGAGTCAGGGACAACTGAAGCAATTTAGCACACAGGCACACATGTTTGAAGGCACAAGGAGAAAAGGGCGGGTTTTCAGGTATAGTCTAGATAAAGGGACTGAGGGACATGAGAAAACATGTTTTGGGGAAAGCGCTAATCAACAAATACAAAAAGTGTATGTATTAGAGTAGTCATTATGGGTGTTCGTGTAGGAAGTAAAACGACAAATGAAAACAACTGGAAGTTCAACCTTGGAGTTTCACTCTAGCAGACACACCTACTGTCTATGAGATAAACAACAGGGCTTACTGTACAGCACAGGGACCCACATTCACTATCCTGTGATAAACCATATGGAAAAGAACGTGTATACAGATGTGTAACTGAATCACTTTGCTGTACACCAGGCACTAACACAATACTGTAAATCAACTATGCTTCAGTTAAAAAAAAGAAAAAGACAAAAAATAGTCATTGTGGTAACTATAATCCCTCCTGCCCACAGGTGCAGTGCGAGGTGGGGCAGGGGAGGCAGGCTTTCTCCTCCTCCCTCTCTTCCTGGCCTCCCCCACCTCTCCCTCTCCCTCCAGGAAACCTGGCCGGGTTGCTCTTTGCCCGGAGTCTGTCACACTGCTAGAGAGCCGGGGAGCCTTCAGAGAGGGCCGGTCTGAGTCTTTCTCCTGCATCCGTCCCTCCCAGGATCTTGTGAGCTAAGTGACTTCCCCAAGGTCACAAAATCTGTCACCATCTCCCCCGACCCCAAACAAGCCTCGCACCCAGTTCCCTCAACTCCGACTGCATTAAGTAGCTGGAGGAAATGAAGGTGGACAGGTTTTCCAACTGCTCTGCCATCTCTGCAGAGGGAACCCGAGTGAGCTGATGGCCGTGTCTGCCTGTCTAATATGCTGGGAGGCGCCTGTGGAGCCTGTGGAGCTCCCATCACCCTGTGGAGCTGGTTACAGGGAGCTCACTGCCTCTTCACTTTCCTGCCTGAAGGTGCCCCTGATCCGGAGGCAGCTAAAGCCCCGCTGACACCCACTCCTGGCCTAGGGATCACTTAGTACCATTACTCTTTCCAAATGTGCTGGAAAACTGGGCTGCCTGGGCTCTGCTAGCCTGAGCGCTACTGGCCTCCAGGCCTCCCTCTTATCTCACCCCCCAAATCTCTCTGACCCACCCCGACTCCTGAGGGCAGGTGTTCCTAGGGGCTGTGGGGGGCCCAGCTAGGCATGGCCTCCAGCCCTGTGCAGGCACAGAGTATGAGGAGAAGCCGGCCAGGTTGGGGTAGGAGGCTGACATCTGCGATTCACTCCCTTGCCCCCCAACACCCCATTGTTGCCCACATTCTCATCTCAAAATGCCACCCTTTCTATCTGCTTGCACATGTCAGGAACTCGGGGCTCAATCTTGACACCTCCTCCTTCATCTCCAGGGGAGTCAACTGCCAGCCCCTGTCCATTCCAGCCCCCGCCCATTCCAGCCCCTGTCTATTCCGGCCCCCGCCCATTCCAGCCCCTGCCCAAGGTGCCCTCATCTCTCGGGTGCACCACTGCAGGGTCTCCTACTGGGCCCCTTCTTCCCTTTTGCCTCCCTCCAAAATAACTGAATGGGGATGTCAGGAGGGGAGGCCATGCTGCGGGTCCTTCTCAAGCTTCTCTGTGCTTCCAACACATCTGGGGCTACAAAGCACCACTCCAGGCCACCTTGCGCAGCAGCCAAGGTAACTGTTCTGAGACACATATTTGATCTGTCACTCCCCTCTTTAAACCCCTCCTAGGCTTTCCAGATGGTTCCCCTGATCAAGACAACACCCTCCACCCAGCCCTCTGTCCCCTCATGCTCCCCACCCCCAACACCCCACCCCTGATGTCTCTAGAAGTCCTCCCCTCACCCTGGCCTTCTTCCAGACCCCTCATCCTTTATACCTCCTTCAGCCAGAATCAGCACATGGTCTTCCCTCCAGAGAACATCTCCTTCTGCCTCCCACCCTCTCCTCCTCCCAGACATCAGACAAGATCTCTGGAAACTCTTTCTTCTTCCTCTTCACACCTCTGTTTGCAGTTACGCACGCCTCAGCTTGATTCTTTGATTAATGTCTCCCTTTCCACACCAGGAAGGCAGAACTATGTCCAAATCTGTCATTGTCAGAGCACATGCTAATCATTCAGGAATATCTGATGGACTGAATGACTAAATAATCACAACACTCATTCAGGTGAAGGCAGTAATGGCGGATACAGACTTGGAAAGATTACGAGGCCAAGCTCAGAATTTTAGGAGGGGTGCCCGAAGAACGAGGCATCTTAACTGAGAGCTAAAGTACTAGCTGGACTTTCTCTGGCCAGGGTACTGGGGCAGGTGGAGGCGACCTCTGCATAGAGGGTGCAGACAAGGCTGTGAAACAGGTAATCCATAGGAAGTAGCGAACGGGAGACCAGACTGGGAAGATGAGCTATGACAGATCACGCAGAGCCTTGAGCTCCAAGCTAAGGGGTGTGGGCTTGATGCTGTGGGCCACGAGGAATCTTTGAACAGAAAGTTTAGCGTGGAGAGGCCCTCACTAGTATTTCCAGCACGGGGGCAGTATACAAGCATGTCATCATGGGAAGGGATCTGAGCTCATTCAAGCTCAGCCCTTTTATTTAGCAGGTGAGAAAGCTGAAGCCCTGGGCTTCCCTGATGGCTCAGATCATAAAGAATCTGCCTGTAATGCAGAGACCTGGGTTTGATCCCTGGGTTGGAAGATCCCTTGGAGCAGGGAATGGTTACCCACTCCAGTATACTTGCCTGGAGAATCCCATGGACAGAGGAGCCTGGAGAGCTACCATCTGTGAGGTCACAATGGAGTTGCACACAACTGAGCAACTAACAGCTGAAGCCCAGAGAGGGAAAGTGACTTCCTCAAGGTCACACAGCTGACTCCCAGTGGAATGCTTTTTCGAAAAGAAAAGGATTGTTTCCATCACATGTCAGTCTAATTTCAGTTCAGTTCAGTCACTCAGTCGTGTTCGACTCTTTGTGACCTCATGAACTGCAGCACACCAGGCCTCCCTGTCCATCACCAACTCCCAGAGCTTACTCAAACTCACGTCCATTGAGTTGGTGATGCCATCCAACCATCTCATCCTCTGTCGTCTCCTTCTCTTCCCACCTTCAATCTTTCCCAGCACCAAGGTCTTCTCAGATGAGTTAGTTCTTCACATCAGGTGGCCAAAGTATTGGAGTTTCAGCCTCAGCATCAGTTCTTCCAATGAATACCCAAGACTGATCTCCTTTAGGATGGACTGGTTGGATTTCCTTGCAGTCCAAGGGACTTTCAAGAGTCTTCTCCAACACCACAGCTCAAAAGCATCAATTCTTCGGCACTCAGCTTTCTTTATAGTCCAGCTCTCATGACTACTGAAAAGACTAGAAAAGAAAAACACTGAAGAAAGTATAACTTCAGCCCCTTATTATTTCTTTACTTGGTTCCACCAACCAATCTCCTTTCCTTTGTCAATTATTAGACAATGTGTGTGTTCATAAAAGCATTCCTCCCAGTTCTTGCTCTGCTGGCCATAGCGTAGAAAGCCTGGCTTCTGGGACTAGCTCTGCCACTTACACACAGTGGGGCCTTGGGTCATTCCCTCCCCTCTTGTGGACACTTAGTTTCCAGTTGGCGCTGTTAACGGCAGACTTTTCAGAGAGTCAGTACAGGAAAGGCCCTCTGCTGGGCCAGTTAGATGGGGATGAAAGTTCAAGGGCCCTGTGGCACCCTCAAGCTAATAACTTTGTCCAGCCAGCAAGGCCCAGAAATGGCCATGAACACACTTTCTGAGACCCTGACAGTAACTCCCTGGTGAGCCCAGCTGGGTATTTCTAACATTCTTTTTTAACACCTGCCCTTAGATGTTTCAAAGAGGCAAATGAGGTGTGGGGCACCAGCTAGAACTCTGTGTGCAGAATGAGGTTCTCTGAGGGAGTGGCTGGCGGGCCTCGAGCCTGCACAAGGATCCAAGAGGAAAGAGAAAAAGTACAGAAACTGAAGCCAGTCTTCATTCCTCTTCTAAACCCTGTTACATCATACCTCCCCAAGGACCAACTCTGTTCCTCCTCAAAGAACTGTGAATCATCCTTTTTTTTTTTTCTGAAAACAGTTCCTCTACAAATTCAGGAATCCCCATAGCAACCACTTTATGTCCTTGGAGCCCTAGGAAGGAAGTAGAGAGGGAGCCCTCTCCACTACATAAGTAGGCCTATATATAGACGAGGCCTCTCATCTATATAAGCCTGAGAGACCAAGAAATTGGCTTAATCTTCAGCCTTCAGCTTAGGTGAAGGCTGAGCGGAGCCTCTGAGAGGAAACAATAATCAGAGCTGTCCTAGTGCAAGCCAGACCCACAGGCATCTGAGGAAACGTGGGAAGCACGGAGTGGGGCGGGCTGCTCTGAGGTCTGCAGGCGGGGGAGCCCAGGCCATCTGCTGTCCTTGGCGGCTGGGCCTTGGCTGCCACCCAGGCCTTTTCCCCAAACTATGCTGGGGGGACCTTCCCTTCTCATCCCTCCTCCCCACCCCTTTCCCCCGTGTCAGAAAGCATCTCCTTTCCTCTGGACAAGATGGGAAAAGAAAGAGGAGAGCCACCTCTGGTCAGACTCGGCGTCTAACACTCCATTGGCAGAGGAGAAACGGGGCCGGGCGCCCTGGTCCAGTGGGCAGGGATGTGTGGGCACTGGCCCAGGGGGAGTGGAGGGGAAGTGAGGGACCCTGCCACGGTGGCGACTGCCTGGAGCTTCTCTCTCATTCCCCTGTGGCTGTCCCCCTCGTTCTTCCTGTCCACAGGGCATTCTGTTGGAATAACCCGGACCCATGTATAGCTGCAGGGGCTTCTAAGGCAAGTAGCTGAGGTGGGGTGCATCTGACTCGAGACTATCAGCGCCTCCCCCCAGCCCCAGGCCTTCCCTGGACCGCGCAGCAGAGAGAGACAGGAAAGGCTTGGGGTGTGCAAGGGCTGAGTCTGCGCCAGCCAGAGGCCCATGGAGCTTCTCCAAAGCTGTGGACCTCTCTTGCCTCCTGACATCCGGGACACTTCTGTCTCTTTCTGTCTGTCTGTCTGTCTGTCTGTCTCTCCTGTTTGGCTCAGAGCCTTCACCTCCACACCACCCACCTCAGCTTCCCATTCGGGCTGCCCTACTCACCATGTGCAGGACTCGAGAACCTTCTCTCTCCTCATTGGGAAGCTCTTTGCTTTAGAGCTTCATGTCAGGAACACAGTGAAGCAAAACGACCTGATGACAGGTGGTCTGGGACGTGGGCTTCCCCGTCACAGCACGAGGGGCCACCGGCTGCTTCCCTCTCCGAGAGGCTCACCACAGCCAGATGGTCTACCTGGGGCGCTGGGTTTGCCCACCCTGGGGGCTCTGGGGAGCAGAGGGAGGGGAAAGGCGCCCATCTCCAGTTTAGGGATAAAGCCAGCGGCTCCCTTGACCTCCTTCTGGCCAGACACCGACAGGTCTGGGCTGCTGGCCACGCCCAGGCACACAGGGCGCAGGTCAGGTGGGTTCCGCTAAACGTGAATCAGGTGCCCTTGGGCTTCGGTGTTACTGTCTCGTGGCACGCACAATTCACTACTCACCACCCTGAATACAAAGAAAAATGAGACACCCTCACTCACCTTTGCCTCCACTTCAAACTCTTGAGATTGCCACCCTTCCTCCTCTCGATATCTGGATAACTGATGTCTGGGGCTTTGCAGGTGGCTCCAAGGAAGAGATTCTTCAGTCCATGAACATTTTTTGAGCACCTCTGTGCTAAGTACTGGGTCACCAATGAGTGCTTGGTGGGGCAGGGAACAGGGAACAGTGATGGAGAGGCAGAGAAGGAGGTGAACAGAAATGGGTGGGCACGAGCTGGACAGACAGGATCCAGAGGGGTCAGATGAGCAGCCAGGGCTGCGGGTACCCAGCCAGCATCTTCCCTGGGCCTGGGCACAGGAGAATCATGGGGAGCAGCATCTTCTCTGCCCTCAGGTGGAGATGGTTGGGGCAGAAGGGCCATGTGGAGAGTCACCGATGGGCTGAGCCTAAGAGGATGAGTTCAGCCCCCATGTCTGCCAGAATGGTGGCTCTGACTTCAAGCCAAGGAGGGTGGGTCTGAGACTTGAAGGGAAAAGACTCTGTCGGCCTTGGGAGATGGAAAGGGGGCCTGAGCCAAGGGCTGGGGCTGCTTCCCTGGAGCAGAGGGGAGTGAGAGCAAGCAGCATGCCCAGACCTGGCTCAGTGTGGCCTGAACAAGGTAAGACTGGGTTGAGATCACCCTGGCATGGCAGGAGAGCGGGGCACACGTGTGAAGTGGTGCTGTCAGGCCCCGCAAGGCCAGCAGGTGCTGGACTCGCTATGGAGCAGAAACCTCTCCTTGGATGTAAATTCATACTATGTCCCTTCCACACAGCAAGCCTGGGGGGCTTTTCCTGATTCCAAATGAAATGAAGTCATATCTTTGACAATCAAGAACTTCCACACTGATCCTCAGTTCCCTATATAAAAGATGCTACAATTCAAACATCCATCAGTGGCTGAATGGATAAATGAAATATGGTATATCCATACTATGGAGTATTATTTGGCTGTTAAAAGGAATTTAAAGTACTGACACATGCTGTGATGTAGCCAAATCTTGAAAATCTTATTCTAAGTGATATAAGCCTGACACAAAAGTTCACATATGATTCCATTTATTTGAAATGTCCAGGATAGGTAAATCCTTAGAGACAGGAAGCAGACTGGTGCTTGCCCAAGGCTGGTGGGGGTGGGGGAGGTGGGCAAGGTAGTGACTGCTGAATGCGTAGGGGGGTTCATTTGTGGTAATAAAAGTACTTTGGAAAAGACTCTGATGTTGGGGAAGATTGAGGGCAGGAGGAAAAGGGGGTGACAGAAGATGAGATGGTTGGATGGCATCACCAACTCAATGGACATGAATTTGAGCAAACTGTGGGAGATAGTGAAGGACAGGGAAGCCTGGCACGCTGCAGTCCATGGGTCACAAAGAGCTGGACATGACTAAGCGACTGAAAAACAACAACAAGTACTTTGAAACTTGATATAGGAGGTAGTTGTACAACACTGTGAATGTAATAAGTGCCGCTGGATCGTACATTTTAAAATGATTCATTTTATGCTTTTGTGGGATGTGAAATTTGCCTCCATTAAAAAAAAATTGCAGAAGAAAGAAGATAAATGAAATGCTTCCACGGGTGCTCTGACGCAGGCAGGGCCCACTTCGGGAAGCTACACTGACTTACCTCCCCTTCCTGCCTCCTGGGATGCTGCCCATACACAGGCCTGGGCTGTCAGCCCCTCACAGGGCATCCCCACAACACCCCTGCTTCCAGGGGCCACTCTAATGCCGGACTGCCCTGGGGTATCAAGTTCTGACCTCCTCGGCCCCTGTGCTGCTCTGAGGGGTCACCCAGCTTCAGAGCACCCGAAGGTCTGCTGAGACGCACCCCAGCTTGATTCCTTCCTCCACCCACACCTGCCCCCTCCCAGATGATATCCCAAGAATTCCCCCTAACGCCCCCAGCCGTTCCCCTCCAGAGCCCACCTCCTTCCTGGGCTGGCTGCCTGGGGACCCATGGCGGTAGACTCCTGCATGGGAAAGCATTGCGTGCCCACGCACAGCAGCCAGGTGACAGCCTAGACCGCCTAGGGACCTGGGGCCAGAGCGTCCTCTTTGTGGCTATCTAAGACAGACCGTGGGGGTCTGGGAGCTTCTGGCATTTCTGTTTTTATCATGAGGAGCAGGACTGCAGAGCCAGCCTGCCTTGGCATTTTGGTTTCACAGTTGTGTTGGGACCCCTGCCAGGACAGGGAGAACTTTGGAAAGACATTCACCCAGCCACCCTGATCTCCCAGGTGACTTGTTCCCAAGGCTTTTAAAATAGAAGTGTGAAAACCATATCATTGCCAGGAGGCCGTGGGGTTCTGTGGCCACGGTCGTGTTGGCACGCAGCCTCGGGATGCAGGAGGCAAACAAGTGACTCAGACAGCGCAGGCACCCGTGGGCGGTGCCAGGCCACGAGGCCGGCGCAGGCAGTGGCCACGGCCAAGCTGAGCTTGTGCTGTGATCACGCAGGGCGGTAGAGGTGTCAGGCAGCCTCCTGCCACCCTGGCCTCTCCCTCAAGCCCAGGACTGTGAGCAGAGGCCACTCTTGCCCAGTAAACGAGGAGATGAGCGATGGGGTGTCTGGGAACTCAGGCAGGTCATGAAGTCACAGCCTTCACATTTCTGCCACTTTTATCTTCAAAAAGAAACATATCAGAACCACCTACTTCCACAGATACAAGCAGTTTTCTTTAAAAAGCATGTTAAGAGCCTGGAATAAGGCAGGATAACATATCAAGAATTTACTTAAATGCAGCAATTTGAAATGTGTGATGTTTTGCAGAATCGGGGCTGACGTTTACTTTGGTGGAAATGATGAGGGTGGAGTGGGCTGAGCGAACGATGGTGTAAACGAGATATCACTGCAGGCTTTTCCAGGATGAAGAAATCTTCCATTTCCACGCACTAACTGATAAGCTAGTGATAAACCATTTTCCAGTCTTCATTAATGATCCCAAAGGAGTCTTCCCCCCTGAGATTTAACTTGCCTAAGCTTCTGCATGCTCTTAGAGGAGCAATAAAGCTGTTTAGTTTAAAAGATGGAATTCAGATTTCATTTTACTAAGTTGCTGAGACTTCCTCCACTCAAGTGGGGCAGTAAGTAGTTGGTAAAATGCTACACCAATTATTTAAAATATTAATACACTGGTGATTTTGAAAATGATGTCAAATAACATGCGATGCTAATTCAGATAAGGGGTTGGGTCCGTTTTGTGGATGAAATGCAATCCCAACACTAGGCTCTGTGCCCGTGACCATCGATTTGGAGGGCCACACTGTGTGATGAGTTACCACTTGCACACACATATATTGTGCCCAGCTCCTTGTCAGGGATAAAGTATAGCGTCTCCCAGGAGGATGATGGAGACCAAACATGCTGACTGCCTCCCTGACACCACCTCTCTGGGGTTTTGGACCTGATTTTCTTCTGGGGTTTCAGGAACTATATGTATTTTTGTTCCTTTTTGGAAGCCACTGGGGATATATTTTCTGGGCTTGTGACTTAGAAATAACCTTTTTCTTCTTCTCTCCATGGTTCCTACTGGAAGCGTTCAGGTCATGCCGATATTTTCACACCTTGAAAATGATTTTCCCATTGTCTTATTCTCATTAGGGAAGTGTACTTAGCCTTCTCCTTGGCTTTGAAAAAATGCTTTAAAAGAAAATCAGAAAGCCTCTGATTTGAGGAACGACTGAGAAGTTTTCTTGATGTGTTCAGGAAAAATAGCCTCTTCCTGGAGAGGAGTGTCAGGACCTGTGACCTGTGCAGCCACAGGGGGCCCAGTGCCCATAAGGCCCCCATTCTTGGTTTAATACTCAGCTGTCACATTGACAAGCCTTGGCACATTAAGTTCAGTGGAAGAAGGACAAGTACTGCATGATGCCACTTATCCAAGGCATGTAGAAGAGTCAAATTCATTGACAGAAAATAGAATGGTGGCTGCCAGGGGCCGGAAGGACCGGTAATGAGGAGCTATTGTTTAAGGGAAATAGTTTCCATTTGGGAAGATGGAAAAGTTCTGAAGATGGATCGTGGTGGTGGTTTTACAACAGTGTGGATATACTTAACACCACCAAATTGTACATTCTGAAAGGGCTCACATGGCAACTGTTATAATATAGAGATGTTACCACAATAAAAACAGAATTCTGCTGCTGCTGCTGCTGTCTTGAAATGGTTAGTTTTTTAACGAGTCCCCTATTTTTGTTTTTTGTGTTGGGCCTCATGAATTATGTAGCCAGAACTGAGCAGTGTTTCTGGACCTGAACGGATACAGGTGTCCTTGGATCGGCAGATACAGGTTCTGAGTCACTCTCTGGGACAAGGCCCAGGAGTCTATATTTCTAACAAGCTTCCAGGTGCTGCCGATGCTGTGGTTTACGGACCACGCTTTGTAGCCAAGACAGACTGGTGAGATCTAGTGCAGGTCCGAGAAAAGTTTCGGGCGTAGTTCCTAAGCAACTGAGTCATTTTGAGGAGGGCATGACTTTCTTGGTCCTTTGGGCGGCCACAGGATACAATGAAGTTTGAGCAAAACCTTCTGCCACACAGCCCCCACGCCACACACACACACACATACACACACACACACACACACACGTTAAGCAGCCAACTCACCAAGTCTGCTTGTCCTCTGGGGCTCCCTTTCTAGCTGGGTTAAGGGCATCCCCATTACACTTCCAGCTCAAATCCAGTTCTTTTGTTGCCTCTGGTGAAACAGAACACTGGCCCCAGAGATAAGTCTTAAGGCAGGTTTGCCTTGGCTCCCTGCATCTTCCACAGGCTCCCAGCCCTCATAAGCCAGGCCTTCAGAAGCATCCAGGACCCGGGGCTTGGCTGGGACTAGGTGTCTCTCGTCCTGCTCTATCCCCTACTCCAGCTCTCAGGACATCAAAACCACGTTCTGGTGTTTGGTTTCCCTAGACAATGGACTAAGGAGGGCATGACTTTCCATTGTCCATTATCTGTGCCCCTCAAACCCTGAGTCAGAGTTGGAATGGCAACTTCAGAGTTTCTTCCTACTTCGAGATCTCATGGCCCATTTGACATGTATGCCTGAGTCCCTTTGCTGTTCACCTGAAACCATCACAACATTGTTAATCAGCTACACTCCAATATGGGCTCCCCCGGGGCTCAGCAGTAAAGAATCCGCCTGCAGCACAGGAGACCAGGTTTGATCCCTGGGTCAGGAAGATTCCCCGGGAGGAGGAAATGGCAACCCACTCCAGTATTCTGGCTTGGAGACTCCCACAGACTGAGGAGCTTGGAGGGCTATAGTCCACAGGATCAGAGTCAGACATGACTGAAGCAACTGAGCATGCACTCCAATATAAAAAAAAAAAAAAAAGATTTCAAGAATCATGGAAATGGAAAGCATTTGCATGCTAATATAATGGAGGGCATTGGTGTGGGGAGGGGGCGCTTGGGGCACTCAAGAAGTGATCCCTGCTGTTGAGACCACAAAGAACCCAGGCGGAGGTCAACTTACCAGTAGGCACGATGGTGAGATCCCTGGACAAAGGGACCTCCAGAGATGGAAGGGTCTCTGGCAGAACTAATTGGGGGGAGCCCCAGATGAGCCTAACCTGGGTTCCAGCATAAGTGTGTCTGATGAATCTGTGCAGCCCCTGGGACTCATACCATCTACCATTTGTGTGAGGAAGGAAGCAAGAAGTGTGTTTGGATGAAGGTGCCTGGGAGCAGAGATGGGAGAAGCAGGGAGTAAAAGAACAGTGTGGGAGCTGCTCAGAAACTAAGTCTGAGATTTCATGGGGGTCTCTGTGGGGCCCAGAGCACAGTTAGAGGGCGGCTGCCTCTGGGTTCAAACTCCATGTGCAGAGTAGTTTGGGGGATGTTGTTATTCTGCACAAGGGACTCTGGGCTGAGTGGCAATCAGGATGGGATTTAGTGTTCCTCCAAGGCCTGGTCAGCATCTGGAGACGTAAGCAGAGGGCTTTGCTTTGAAGGCGATGACACAGCTGCAAAAACGTCCCCCTCCCCCGTCTCTCTGTCTCCCACCGCCAGGAAAAATGTGGTCTGGTGAAGGGAGGCCAGAGAGGATTGCTGCCAGAGTGGGTAAAATTAAAAAGTGATCCTCCAGCTCGTTCTTATTTTACTAGCAGGAGAATTGATGGGCTCCTAACAGAGACCAGGAACTGTAATAATTAAGAGGAGCACCAGGCCTGGAATACACTAAGCAGCATTTTATCTCAGAAAATGGCATTTTAATTTGCATTTGGCTTTGGAATACAGGGAATTACCCTCTTTGGAAAAGATTAATCTTCCCCATAGTGTTCCTCTGTAGATGAACTTGACTCCTTGTGCATGCACCAGTCAGATGGGTGGGGTCAGGATTCTGGGGTGGGGGGCATGATGGGGGAAGCTGGTTGGAAGTTAGCATCTTTCCAGGAATGTTCTACCCAAGTACAGGATAGGTGCAGACTGGGTTCATGCCAGGTTCCCCTAGAAAAAAGAATCCTCTAGGAGGTTCTTCATAAACTCAATTCATGAATTTGGAGATATCACTGTTGAGTTACTGGACCAGAAATTCAGACTGGATCAGACCTTTTGGTTAAAAAGACAGATAATGTCTGGGCCGAGGCACCATGGACTAGGAAGGCCTAGGGGAGAGGGTGCTACTGGTCTTTATGATAGGCCTGGAATAAAGAATACTCACACATTTAGACTAAGAAGTACCAAATCCTTCCCATTTTAATTATGATTGTACGGCCATCGAGAGGCAGTCTTCTCCAGGGCTGGCCAAGTGGACACCCTCCCCCGGCACGGAAAGCCTGCTGCACCCTGAGGCGGTGTCCCCTCTAGGCCCGGATGCTGGCGGCCTCGGCAGCACTTGGCCTGTTGGCAACCATGCTTCCCATCACCGTGGCCCACAGCCCTCAAAAGCGTCTTTCTTGTGACTTCTCAGACTGTCACCCTTCACACACGCATGTTCCGTAGCTCTGGCCACCATTTCTGTGTGGAAGGAGAGGTGGTGGTGGGTGTCGCGGGCTGAATGAACTGTGGCCCCATAAATCCCCATGTTGGGGTCCAGTCCCTCAGAATGTGACTGGAGCCTGGGCCGTTCAAGAGACGATGAAGCTAAAATGAGGTCATAGGGCCAGTCCTAATCCAAAGACTGGGCTCCCTCTACGGAGAGATGAGGACACAAGGAAAAATGAAAGGCCAGGTGAGAACACAGGGGCAGCCTGGCCGCCTACAGGCCGGGGAGCAGCGCCTCAGAAGACACCGCCCGCGGTACCGGGCTGTCAGACTCTGAGCTTCAAGAGCTGCAGAAGGAGGTACTGCTGTGGTTGAGCCGCACGGCCTGCGTGCTTTGTTCTGGCAGCCCTGGCAAACTAACACAGTGGGAGAAATCATGAAATGGATATGGAAGAGGTTTCTGGAACCCCTGAGAGGACTCATAGGAGGGGGTGGCCCGTGGGAAGAAGAAAGGCCACCTGGGCATGGAACTGGGAATCATCGGACGCCTGAGGGCAGATGTGGGAACTGGAGGAGGGCCAGCCTGGAAGGCAAAGCCGGGATTCCAGGGCCATCAGTCGAGGGGAGGGGCTGGCAGGGGGACCCGCCTGCCCTCTGCACCCATCGCTGGGGGTTACCAGTGCCTATCCTAAAGGCTTGACACTATGGGGAATAGCTCTACTAAAGCTGACTTCTGGATACATGTTTTATTATGGGGGGGGCGTGGATTGTTATATTTTAAGTGGCCTTTTGATTTTATTTATTTTTATGTCTTGACAGTACTTCACCAGCATCCTGAGGTACTGTCCCTCCGTTCCAAAGGGGCCGGATTATAACTACCAGGAACACGAGGGAACAGCCAAAAGTACACGAGACCCATTTCCTAAGACATGATACACAAGCCAAAGTTCTGTTTGTTCTGCGACAATGTAAACATCACACATTTTTATTAAGAGAGAAAATAAAAAGCCAAGAATCCACATGAGGCCCTTTAAAGAGAATCCCATCACTGCCACGAATGAGGAATCTGGCCTTCCCCAGCATCAGAACCTGGATGGGCCCTTTTCCCTCTCAAAATAGTATTTGGAGTTATATTTTATGAGTGAGTTGGTATAAAGATGAAAATGTTAATATTTTATACCAAAATGTTTTCTTCAACCTAAAAGTTTATTTCTGCCTTCTGATTTTACAAGACATGGAAACATTCCCACAGGCTCTTGAGGTACGGAGGGCCTCTTGGGGGTTTCGTGGGTGAGTGGGCCCTGGTCCTGGCCTTGAGGCCACACAGGCTGGGGACAGAGCTTTGGTCCCTGGAAGGCGGAAAAGCTGACTCAGTTCTGAAGCGGGGCAGGGAGCCGGGCCAGAATAGGGGGTCATCACTGGCCCTGATGGCCTGTAGGGAAGGAGCGTCTGGGAGGCAAGAGGGCAGGGTCTGCTGGGATGGGACCCTGATGCTGTCTCACTGGTCCTCCTCACCCAGGGGTCTCAGGTCTCTCTTCTGCAGTGGCCAGGCTGGTTCGGAGCCTGGGGTCTTGCTGAAAGCTGGGTCAGGTGGCCTGGGGTGGGCCTTCCAGGCAGGAGGTGGGCAGGGTGCAGGCGACACCCCGGGTTGGAGTCCGGCAGCCATGGCCCCCGTCTTACCCTGGTTCCTCCACAATCCCCACTAGCGTGCAGCCATGCAGATAACCCAGTTTCTTTTCGGCTAACTGTTGGCCATTGCTTGCTGCCCCGTGGGGTGAACCCAAGCAGCCCCTAATTGAACCTTCTGCTCAGTGGTCACAATAATTTGTAGCAGCAGGGGGAGCCCCAGTGCTGAAGTTAAAGGTTGGCTGGGCCAGGTGTGCTAGCCCCAGGCTGGGCTTGGGTGACCAGGGGGAGGGCAGGGACTCGGCAGGGACTCCAGGGAAACTGGTTGGGTAGGAAAAGCCTGAGGGCGGGGCAGCTGGACTACAGCCCGGCACTAAGGCAGCCCTGACAGAGGCAGCTTAGGGCTAGAAAGAGCCCCGCGTGGGAAGGAGAATCCAGTTCGAAAAGTAAATCAAATACGAAGAATAACTCCTCAAACGCACCCCAACTCCACCTCTGAAAAGTCCTTTTTTTGTCTCATGATCTTCCTCCATGGAGGGCAAGGAGATCATCTGGGCTTTGGTCTAGGAATATACATGTTCAGGTTGTGAGTGACAAACTCCCCTGGAGGCCAGGAGCCCCTTCAATTGCATCTTTGTCTAAAAAGAAACATGGAGGAAATGGAAGGATACGATCGCCATTCAGAGAGCCGGTGGGGACCCTTTGAGAATGGGACAGGCCTGCCCCACCTCAAGGATCTTATTGTAATTAAAACAAACACGGCCCTTTCAGCAGCTGAGGACAAACAGGAGACTAGACCAGTCAGGGCAGATGAAGAGCAACCTAGGGAGCGCGTGCAGGAAGCACAGAGCAAAAACAGGCAGAACAGGGACAGCAGCCTTCACCATCCCGCACATGCTGGCAAGCTTCCAACAATGCCCTGGGTCTTCAACACATGCCAAGATTTTCTTATTTGCTTTGAAAGCACAGTAAGGAGTCCCACAGTTAGGCGGGATCACAGAAAGTGGGGTGACAGAGGAAGAGGAGGGGCTGAGTGCTTTGCTTCTACAGCCTGGGCCTAGTCCCCATCTCTCCACAATTTCCTCACGATTCACACAGATGAAATACGAAGCCCAGACAAGTCAGGAGACTCACTCAGGGTCACACAGCAAATGGGCAAAAAAAAAACAAGCCAAAAAACCCGGACTGAAAGATTCAAGTAACAGGAATCCCAGTCCAGTGTTGTTTAGCTCCCATTGAGCCATTCAGCCGATGACTAATAACTGAGAGCTCACTATGTGTTAGGCTCTACTCTGGTCTCAGTCTCCTGAGTGGTTTCTCAGTTGTCTGGTTCTTACCATATTTTTGATTTCCCTGGTGGCTTAGACAATAAAGAATCCACTTATAATGCAGGTGACCCAGGTTCGAGTCTAGGGTCGGGGAGATCCCCTGGAGAAGGGCATGGCAACCCACTCCAGTATTCTTGCCTGGAGAATCCCATGGACGGAGGAACCATGGGTTGCAAAGAGTCAGACACGACTGAGTGACTAACACTTTCACTTACCACATTTTTATCATCTTTCACCACCATCTAATCCACACGCCAACCACATCTCTGGTTCTCTCTGACCAGCACCCTCTTGGCCAACAGGGCTGTATCTTCAGTGGCTCTGGGCATCCTGTCTCTGGACCTCTCCTCTCATTTGAGGGGCTCAAAGGAGGAGTAGAAAGCAGCCCAACACCATCCTGGCCCCAAACTGCCCCTTGGAGGGACCTTCACTGACCGTGTCTGGAGACCAATACTGACAGCTGCACAATGGGCCAAGTTAAATGACTCTTGCAAATAGTTTGATGTGTCTTTGGATCATTCCTGATCATAATATTTATCCTTAATGTGGGAGACCTGGATTCAATCCCTGGGTTGGGAAGATCCCCTGGAGAAGGGAAAGGCTACCCATGCCAGTATTCTGGCCTAGAGAATTCCATGGACTCTGTAGTCCATGGGGTCACAAGGAGTTGGACATGACTGAGCGACTTTCACTTTCAGTGCTTACCTTGTAGCTCAGTGGTAAAGAATCCACCTGCCAATGCAGGAGACTAGGGTTCAATCCCTGGATTGGGAAGATCCCCTGGAGTAGGAAATGGCCCAGTACTCTTGCCTGGGAAATCCTATGGACAGAGGAGCCTGGTGGGCTACAGTCCATGGGGTTGCAAAAGAGTTGGACATGACTTAGCAACTGAACCCCACATTCCTCCCTGGTAGTCCAGTGATTAAAAATCCACCTTCCAATGCAGGGGACACTGGGTCAATCACTGGTCTGGGAAGATCCCATAGGCCGTGAGGCAACTAAACCCCTGTGCCACCACTACTGAAGTCTGAGAGCCCCAGAGCCTGTGCTCCACCACAAGCGAAGCCATTACAAGAAGGAGCCCACACAGCACAGCTAGAGAGTAGCCCCTGCTCACTGCAACCAGAGAAAGCCTGCAGGCAGGAACAAAGACCAAGCACAACCAAAAAATAAATTAAAAAGTAACTTTTTTTTTTTAGGATTCGAGAAAAGAGAGGATGCCTGCGATCTGGAATAAAGAGCTGTCTGTGGACCCCAGATATTTCTGGAGGACTCCCCATTAAGAGGATAAATAAAACACCCCTCCCCTATTCCAGGCCCTCCATTGTTTTGAGCTCCCTCATTTTATCTGACCCACTCAAGTATTCTTGCCTAGAGAATCCCATGGACAGAGGAGCCTGGTGGGCTGCTGTCCATGGGGTCGCACAGAATCAGACACGACTAAAGCGCCTTAGCATGCATGCATGCATTGGAGAAGGAAATGGCAACTCACTCCAGTATTCTTGCCTAGAGAATCCCGTGGACAGAGGAGCCTGGTGGGCTGCCATCTGTGGGGTCGCACAGAGTCGGACATGACTTAGCAGCAGCAGCAGCAGCAGCATTTTATCTGACTTTGCTCACCCTCGATGGAGGAGCACTCACTGTTTCTAGACCCTGGGTTGGCAGTTCTCAGTGGCCATGTTCCTTTTCTCAGGGAATCAGCCAGCCAGTGCTTTTCACTAGGCACATTCAAAAATCCTCCCCCACACCATTCTTGCTTTCTATAGGCCTTTCAGTCTGGACAAAGTTGAGACATTAAACATTTTGAAAAATGAATCTATGTGGTAAAAAATAGTGTAACATATTTAATTAGTCTAAATAACTAAATCCTTTATTCAATGATTGAGAAAATTTCCTGGCCCCAATCCATATCCCCATCTACCTGACGCACTGCCACCAAACTCTAGACAAGGGACTAAGCCACGCGTCCTCGTTGCTCTAGAAAGGAGTGTGGGGGAGGGTGGGGGGGGGGGCGGAGATGGGATTTCTCCCTCCAGGAAAAGTAGGATCAGGTTGCCAGGCAGCAAATAGGAGCTGAGAGCCAGGAAAGGAAGCAGCCCAGGTGAAAACCCCAGGGGGCCACTGGGTAAAGCCCACCACGAAGGGTTACCTGGTTGCAGGTTCCCGTGGCTCCTTCCACTGAGATATCCCCAAACTAGCTTAGAGAGACCAGCCTGTCCCAGAGGGCTGCCCGGCATTAAGGGAAGACCTGAGAGTGTCTGCCGGGCCTGGGAACCCCTCCTCTGCCCAGGCCTGGAGAGAGAGGGTGGGACAAGAATTCCTGAGCCACAGAATCATGAGAAACACAATTTCACTTTTAACTGTGGGGTTGCCTGCGCCCCGAGTCACCTGATCCTCAAAGGACTGCCTTCCCTCCTCTCCCCTGAGTCTCACTGAGTACCTAGGGAGGGGAGCTGGCCCACAGCCCTGCCTCCTTGGGCTGCCCCCCATTTTTTATAACCAGTGGAGGGGCTGGGGTGTAAATTCCAGACATCCCCATCTCCCCTCAAATCCTCAGCCTTTCCTGTCCATACACATCCCAAAGCTAGGACAGCGCAGGGGCCTCTAGTTACGCTGAATGAAGTCTTGGCGCCTGATCCCACCAGGGAGATGCACTGTGGGAGCCTTGACTTGGCCGTCTCTCAGACGCCCGCCTCCAGGATGTGATGGCCCTTCCCCTCTGTCCATCCACAATGGTCCTGGATGATTGGCCCAGCTCTGGTCGGATACAAAGAGGAGGACACACGGGGAGAAGAGGAGGCAGGCAGGGAAGAGAGTCAGGAAGGAGAAGGGGCAGGGTGTCTATAACCAGGCTAGCTGCAGAATCATTGAGTCAGCCCAGTGGGCAGAGGTCCCAGGACTCCCAGCCCTGCATAGGCAGAGTAGGAGGCAGGGGTTACCTCCACACACACCTCGCACTGCCCTGTGCCATCTGCACGTTGTAGAGGATATGACTTGAACTAGGAGTAAAGTACTGCACTGTGCATTCTCCAGACTCCATGTGGACTTAGCTGGCTAACACAGTAATATTGTTTAACCTGGAATCCTTTCATCCACTAGAAAGAACTCCTACCCATGAAATTGGAAGGTGTGAACATTTCTCGAACTTGGTGTTAACCTATCTGACACCCCAACTAGACTGGAGCTCCCCCCAAGGATAGGGTGATCCCGGCCAGTGCCATGTGGAACAAAGGAACTGCCCAGCTGACCCCCGCCTGATTCCCTGACCCACGGAGTTGTAAGAAATTAAAAAAAAAAATTATTTGTAACTGAAAAATTATTTGAATGGGGGAATGGGAATGAGGTTTGCCCAGGAAACCTAATTTATTTCCAAGAGGACCCAAGGTCAATGGCTGGACTGAGCTTTTAACTTCCTGCCGGCTCAATGGCACGTCTGACTCCTCAATCATGGGTCAATCCGAATGTATTAAGTTAGAATTCAGCTCAGCTTAGCAAGTTTAAGAGACGCCGCAATATAGGGAATGGGCCTATGCTCTAAGCCCCCGTCATGTGAGGCCCACAGCCCCCTAGCAGCCAGCGTTTGCTGCCGCTGCTGCTATTACTTTGTCACTGTGGGCAGTCCTCCCTGACGTGCTCTCTTGTCTGAGTTAACTGTTCCCTTCTCAGATTCCAGAGCCCTGGGTCCACACCCTGGCGGGCCCTTACTATCTTATTGTTTCTCATTAATGGCTCAGCCTCTCCTGCGGGTCTGCATCATGGTCATCTCTGTGCTTCCCTCAGCATCAAGGGCAGGACCTGGCGCTTCAGGAGACCCTGAATTTTGTGGGGAGAACGGGAGGGAGGAGCAGGGAGTCCCATCAATTCAGCTTCAGTCCCAACCGGCACGGAACTGGAGCTACGAGAACCTGAAATGCACTTTTGTAACTTTACCGTTTTCTTATGAAGAATGTCAAATGTACACAAAAGTAGGGGAGAATAAAATAAGAAGCCGTCATCTGATTTCAAAAATTATCAATATTCTGACATTTTTATTTGATCTGCCCTGTACTTATTTTGTTGTTGTTGTTAAAATATCTTAAAACCCAGATATCATTTCACCCAAAAACACTTCAAAATGTGAGATCAAGAACATAGCATCACTGGGGACTTCCCTAGGGTCCAGTGGTTAAGATCTACCTTCCAATGCTGGGACGTGGGTTTGATCTCTGGCCAGGAAACTAAGATCCCACATGCTGCCGGGCAGCTATGCTCACTCACTACAACTAAAGCAAGCCCTCATGGCACAAGAAGACCCAGCAAAGAAAAAATTAAAAAAAAAAAAAGTAGCATCACTGAACTTGGGGCTTAAATGAACCTCAAAAGTCATCCTGTGTTCTAACAAGCCAGCCAGAGCTGGCAGGCTGTGCAGTAGGTACCCGGCCCCTACTGGGTACCCAGGAGGGGCCCAGGAGGATGTAGGGTACTTAGTGGAGACAATAATCAGCTCTCTTCTAGAGTTCTGGGGAAGGTCCCCTGGGGTGACGGATTTAGTTCTTGTGCTCATCAGAGTTCATCCAAAGGAGGCTTTTCCCTTTCTCCAGCTTCCTTCCTCAACACTGTGCCCTTGTGACTTAAGGGTTACTGTTCCATCTTATAGGCAGTTAATGCTTAGCGAGGCTGAATGACTTGCTCAGGTTACCCAGTCAGTGGAGGCAGAGGCAGGATTCACCCAGTTCAGCTGAATCCCAGAGCTACACCAGCTAGGCAGGCCCCCGTCCTCAGTTTATCTTCAAGAAAGAACCCTTTGTGAGCACCCTTTGGTAAACAGCGGAGGTCAGGCTCCTGTGTTTCTCTTGGTTGGTGGTAAACATTGCTTTTGAAAAGGTAGTTTTGGGGGAGGTTTTAGGAAGTGTGTTAACTGAGTGGGAGAAAGTCTTAGTGGGGAGGAGGCTTCAAAGTGATCCTCAAACACACACTATAGAGAGCTCTCCTCCTCTACACCCAAGTCTCTGCTCCCAAGTCTCTGCTCTGCCCTGCCCACGCTGCCCATGGGCCTCATTCCCCATTGTGTCTCCTGTCCTTTGATGTCGGATAAACCCAATTTATCTCTTTCATATCACTACAAAGGAGCGTCCTAATTGCTTTGTTTAGACAGTCTCTTTTCCAAATATTAAATATTTGGTCTTCTCAGGCCGCCCCCACCCAAGCTTTTAACATCATTGAGCTTGTTGCAAAATCCACTTTTCCTCAAACTGGTTGGCAGAGTCATCTCTCCCCATTACCAGCCTCCCTGAGCAGATCTGGACACGTTACCCCAACACATTCTTTCCCCCATGCCAGCTGCTCCGGGACACGACCCTTCCTTGAGGAAGGGTCATTGCAGGACGCTTCTTAGTCCTGTGGGGACCTCAGGGAAAACGGGGCTGCTCCGGTCCTCTGAGGGCTTGGGGTGCCTGTCTTCCCCAGGCAGGCATGTGGGGGAACTCTGCCCCCAATGGTGGCAGGCCCAGAGCCTAGAACCAGCGCCATCTGTCAGTTGGTGGGAGCATGGAGGGGTTGGGGTGGGGTG
>NW_011494638.1:5368060-5388098 GCF_000754665.1 Bison bison bison | reverse complement strand
AGACATATCCAATTTCCAGACCACGAACTATTTTGAGTGGCCTGTGTCTCTCCAGATACATCCGCCTAGGGGTACAGTTGCCTCTCTTCCTCCTTCAGGACCACATTAATCCTGGAGCACCCCACCCCGACCTTGCCAACCCCCCCACCCTTTCTTTAGGTAGGATGCTGACTCCATTGCTTCCTTCTCCACAGCTGTCAGTGTTCTCCCCTCTAATGCACCTTTTCTGATCCCGTGACCCTTAAGCCCCCAGTGTCATGGGCACCACCTGTGCTATGCTCCACTGTTGATTGTCACCCTGTCCTACTGTTTCCAAGGCCCCCACAGGGACTTTGCAGCTTGGGGCTGCTCTCTCTGGATGTCCCTCCTGTCTTCTCAGGGACCTCATTGCTCCGGATAAGCAGAAAACACAGTCCGTTCCTGCCAGTGTGGGGATCAGGGAAGCTTTTGGAAGGGATACTCGGGCAGAATCTTTCCTCCCTCACTCCCTTTCCCCCTCTTCCTCTCTTCCTCCTTTCAACTTAAGAAAAATGTCAAACATCTCTATAAAATAAAGAGCATAACGAACCCCTGTGTATCTGTCACCCAGTTTTAACAATTACAACTCACAGCCAATCTTGTTTCAACTAAACCCTCTCATCCCATCCCACCCCCACTGCCTACCTTATAGTTAAGCTTATTCCAGACACCTCATCATTCCCTCTGTAAACATTGCAGTATATGCATCTCTGATGACTCATTAGAAAAGACCCTGATGCTGGGAAAGACTGAAGGCAGGAGGAGAAGGGGACGACACAAGATGAGATGGTTGGATGGCATCACCGACTAAATGAGCATGAGTTTGAGCAAGCTCCAGGAGATAGTAAAGGACAGGGGGGCCTGGTGTGCTGCAGTCCATGGGGTCACAAAGAGTCGGACACGACTTAGTGACTGAATAACAACCTATGCATCTCTAAAAGACAAGCACTTTTAGAAAAACAATCACATCTAAAAATATAAACAACTATTTTCTTAACAGTTACACCATTTTCTGATTTGCTGTTCCCTTGGTTTGCTTTTGTTAGGTGGGTTAGAAAGTGCCTACTTGCATCATGCACATGCACCTCTGAATCCCTCAGTTAATTCTCATAACCATCCCACGAGCTAGTATTATAAATTACCCTCATTTTATAGAAGAGGAAACTGAAGCTCTGAGGGGTTAAGTTTTGATAGGGCAAATCCCACGGCTATTCAGTGAAGTCCCTCCTTCTTCCCATTACCCTCCCTACCCTCATTAGTCCTGGCTGGAAAGTTCTAGAAAATGCTAGTAGGGCTTTCTCTGGTGGTCCAGTGGTTAGGGCTTCCCTCGTGGCTCATACGGTAAAGAATCCGCCTGCAATGTGGGAGACCTGGGTTTGATTCCTGGGCTGGGAGGACTCCCTGGAGGAAGGTTTGGTAACCCACTCCAGTATTGTAGCCTGGAGAACTTCCACGGACAGAGAAGCCTGGCCGGCTACAGCCCATGGGGTTGCAGAGTCGGAAAGAACGGAGCAACTAAGTACTGATATACCAGTGGTTAGGACTCCGAGCTTACCCTCCTGCTCTCTGCCCAGGCACCCCTTCCCAAAATAGTCTCTTGCTTTGTCAGCACGTGTGTCTTCTCAGACGACTCACTTCTGAAAGTTAGAGCCCACTCTCGGGCCCTGGAAGGGGTCCCCCTTCCTGTAACAATAGAACAAGATGCTCCTCCTTCACTGTTGCACGAAATGGTTCCTTTCACTATTTCTACTTGGGTCTCAGGGTGATTTCCATCTCCCTAGTCAACCTTTCTCTTCCAGCCCAATGGAGCTGTTCTCCCCTGCAGCATCCTCAGCTCCTGAAGGCTGAGCAAGCCTAGGGCAGTTATTTCAAAGCGTCCGGTTTGATCGCGCTTTCCCTCTACTTTGTGTGTAGTTAGGCAGAGAGCAAAGCAAAGAAACTAAACACACAGTTTTATATGCGATCCTTGCAGGAAGACACCCGCTCCTCAGCACTGTTTGTGCTCTTCGGCGGGCTGGGAGTGGGCAGGAGGCACTTGGTGCTGGGACATGTTTACCTGTTTCTTCCTTGGTTTCCTGCTCCTCCCCCTAAGCTCTGGACAGAATAGTTCCTTTGTGCTTTCTTTCCTTTCTTCTTGTGCCTAATTAGGGATTATGCTAGGGAATCAGGCTAATTAATCTCTGCCAGTCTGGGGTGAGATCAAGCTCCTCGCACTATCAGGGTTGATCAATACCTCCCTGCCTGAGAAAGAGTCTGAAAAACAACCCAGCTCCTTTCAGCACAGGCTTTAATGAGGGCTAGGCGGGATGGCCTGGGGGTGCCCTGGAGTGAGTGGGTCTGGTGGTTTAGCCCCACAGGACAGAGGTGTCAGCAGGAGAGGCTCCAGGGGCTGCAGCTTGAGTGTGGGGCGGCCCCACGGGAGGACCTCCCAGTGCCCACAGCCCTGCAAGGGAGGGGCCAAAGCTTCTCCACTGCGCTGCTTTGGAACACCATCCAGCTTCCCTAGCTGCAAGGGTGGCCACTGGGAGTACTCAGACAGAGACTGTATGTATTTCAGGACAAGGTGATCCCTCCAGCTTGCAGACCAGACATCCTGTCCTGGACCAGCTCCCAACCTGGGCTACCACCTCAGTCCAACGAGGAAAACCAAGGCTTGTAAGACAGGGCTGAAGAGGGCCAGAGCAATGAGACAAAGCAAAGAATCTCAAAGGGCTGCACGGGACAGAGGAAGAAAGGCCTCACCGTGGGAGGGAGGCGCTTCTAAAGAACTCTTGCTCTCTGGGGGTCCTCATGGCCTAGGCATATTAGATCTTCAAGGCACACTGGTGGCCCTCGCCTCCAGAGGGGAAGACATGGCTGTATGTCTTCCCGAGACTATTAAGAAGCCAAAGACAAAAGTATTAAATGAGAGAGACTGGAATTGAAGGAACTGAGGATGTCAGGTCTTTGGAAGGTCTTTAAGTCCTTTCCATCATATTCTTTGCTCAGCCACTCAGTTTGTGTCTGAGTCTTCAGACACAACCCCGAGGACTGTAGCCTGCTAGGCTCCTCTGTACATGGGATTTTACAGGCAAGAATTCCAAATACATTAAATGAGCTCAAATCCAACATTAAATATTTGTTTGCTATAAAAATTTGAAATGATTTTTGTAATTGTTTTTAAAATTGATTTCATTTTTGCAGTTTTTTAAACTTTCAGCTTATTTTTAATCTTTCAGAACTTTTTCAGGTTGCATTTTCACAGGCTTTAACAGGCTTGGAGACCTTGGTCATTGTGCCTGCAGTGCCCAAGGATAAAAACGGTCCAGAGCCTGAGAGACCACACAGCCAGGCACCCTGTCCAGGGGGGCACCCGCTGTCAGGAGTGAGAAAGGAGAACCTGGGAGCATACAGCGGTGCTGCACATCAGCTCTAGATTAGCAGTCTAGACCAAAGGCAACAGAAAAGCCTTTTAAGGGTGTCTTTTCGAATGACTGGTTAAAGAAGGAAAGAAAAAGAAGACAAGAAATTTCCACGTACACGAACATGCCCCAAGTACAGAGCAGAGATAAACACCTTAAAACAATGAGGACCTTATGGCCTTCCAAACCCAGGTGGTCATAAAGACCCCGTGGACCATTCACTGACCCAGAAGGCAGAGACCATCACAGTGTCCAGTGAAGAACAGCAGATTAACACAGCAACTTCAGGGACTCAGACCCAGATTATACCAGTCCACATCATGGCCCATGGAGACAGAGGAGTGGGATTATTCTTCTTGATGACACATGTAGGTTTCTTTGACTGCATAATGCCAGGGGAGAAAGAACTGCAGTTTTGGAAATTCTGATCAGGCTGTTGAGGTCAGCTGTGGTCCCAATGACTGCAGAAGGCCCTCTCGTTTTGTTCTGCCATTTCGGTAGGAAGTAGTAGGGAAGTCTTGTGGAAGCTATGGAGGTTCACCTCTGAGATCTCCCTTTAAGGGGTAACCTGTCAGGGGAGGGCAGTTAGCTGTCAGCCTCCAGGTGCAGCACCTTTGGAATGTTCAAACCGAGGCCTGTCTCCCCAGGTTACGCCCAGATGACTGCTCAACTCAGGGACCCTGGCACCATACCACTTCAGTCCAACACAAAACTCAATGGGCAATCTTCCTGGCCCTCGGGACTGCCCAGGACTTTCTCTAGAGCTACAGAATCATGGTTTTCTCTACCTAATCCTCCTTCCTCTCTCCTTTCACAGATGTCAGACCCGCATTATGGTCTGAAGCCCATCCTTATTACTCCTGATTCTCTCCCCACAGGTACTACTTCCAATAAACCCCCGCACTTCTAATTCCATCTTGGTATCTCCTTCCTGAAGACCCAAAGTGACACAGCTGTCAGCCCATGAAGTGTGACCGGGCAAAGCTTACTGACTCATTCTTTCAAATTGTGAAGTTTTTTTTTTTCAATAAAATGTACCCATTGGAGGGCATGGAATATAAATGTTTCATTGAATTGCCCTCAAAGAATACAGACTCCTGCAAAGATGGGCTGACATCACCTTGCAGTTGATTTTACCATTTATATTTCTTCACAAGATGGTTGGAGAAGAATCTTCCTGGGAGCTGGTTACAAGGAAAGCTACTATTTATTTTAAAAATATTTATCATTTATTGAGTACTTATGTGACAGGAACCATGGTAAGAGCTTTCCATACATTGTTTCATTCAATACTTACACAATTCTAATAGGATCTCTGTTTTTCAGATAAGGAAATGGAGCTAATTAGATGTTGAGCTCAGACTGAATTGAAGACTGATGGCAAAGCTAATACTCTTTAACCTTCAACACACATACACACATGTGCACACACACACACACATGTGATGTACATTTAAATTTTTTGAGTTTCCGTGGAAGAAAAAGTAAATGAACTAGAAGAGAGAAAAATAAAGAAAAAATGTAGTAGAGGAAAGAAAGTGAAGCTACTGAATAGAACTGGCCTAAAGATCTATCAAGACAAAGAACAGAAAGGCAAGGAGACTTTACAGGACACATTTTAAGTATCTTGGTCTGTTACTAGCTATGTGCTCTTGGAGACATACAACACCTCTGGGCCTCAGTTTTTAGAAATCTATTAACGAGGAACTGACGAGACAGTCTCGAGATTTAATTTCAGCTCTGACATTCCATATTTTATTCTGAGATGGAGCTTTTTATATTATCAATTTGTATAAAGAGAAATCAGACTAAAATGTTTCTTTTCATTAACTCCCACAGGTGAATAATCCATTGGGTCTACAATGTGAACAGCAGATTTTGTAATTCACCAAGAAAAGCAACTTGGCAGGATTCCAAGAGGGTGTGAGGATGACCCAGGTGTCTCACATATAGACCCTACAAATGTTTGTCCAAAAAAGTTTATCCATTGTTTCTTTTAGGCTCTTGCTTGGCATGAGGTCCTTGTGGATAATCATTATGCATATTTTTGGTGGGGGAGTGTTAGTGGGGGTTTATGTGGAAACTGGAATAAACACAGAGCTTCTAATCTGAAAACAGTAAAATACCATCCCCTAATACACAGGCTTCTTGTGAAGAAGAGGGCATAAAACATATGAAAGTGCTTCAAAGAATGTTAATTTGAAAAGCTTCATCTGCATCTTTTTCTATCTTCATTTTTGCTCTAAATCTGTAAATAAGTACATTTTAACCACTAATCACCGTTTGGTCAGCCTTCAGGAAAAGGCTAAGTGGCCACTATAATCAGTAGAGAGGGTAAGAGGAGAAATATATAACCCAGAGAAGCTATAGACTTATATTATCAGCTTAGTTCTACAAGCCTGATTCTGTCTTGATGGGTTTTCCAGATAAGGTCACAGCCAATGCACAAAAGAAAAGCAGCGTGGTCCTTAAAAACTCTTGCCCCGCCCCCCGACACAAGAACTACATTAAGGTAATGCGTATGCTAACTAAACTTAGCTGTGGTAACTGTTCTGCAATATATACATATATCAATCATGAAGTTGTACACCCTAAACATTCACAATATCATATGTCAATTACATCTCAAGAAAGCTAGGAGAAAAGGAAAAAAAGCAGTATGGGCATTCCTGGGAACAATGAGATGGTGGGGGAAAAAAAAAACCAACCAGAATGCATTACTGTTTGAGAGAGGAATGTAAAAAAACTCACTAGTTTACTATGTTAAAAAAAAGATGGCACATTTATTGCTACATAAATGTTATATACATATTGTGTTTTCTGTTACAGTGACAGAAAAAATTTTGAACTTCTTGCTGCTGGTTGAAAAGGTTTATCAATAATACCTTGAATTTGACACAGGATACAAATCTGCAATAAACCAACAATGGAAACTGGAGAACAAGATGAGAAGCAATTCATCTCGAACAATTAGCTCTTACAATACTCCATAGGTACTACACGGTATGCTAGAATCCTACTATGGTCTTAAAATGCTATTGTAAATTTCTGATATTAATGAACAGGTTATGGTAAATAACCCTACATTTTTACTACCTAATATAATAAAATAAAGTAAGAAACTTTTTACTGAAAACTTTTCGATTTCAAAAATCTAGAAAGAGTAATATTTAGAATTCAAGAAATTTTCTTACAAGATTATTGTATAAAAGACTAGCTACAGTGAAAAATAAGCCAAATGTTTTTTTCTTTCTATTTTATGAAGGAAAGCTTCTGGGCATACTGCAGAGTCTAATATAGCGAAAAAGACAACAAGCTCCGAAGAAAAAGGCCAGGCAGTGGCATATGTTCACTCACACATCATAAGCAACAACTTCTGTTTAGCTGATTAACACTGAAATGAAGAACAAGGCCACAGATAAGAGTCTGATGTAATCGGAGAATACAGGCAAATTAAAGTAACCAAAATGTCCACTACGTTTGCAAAAGAGTGATTTGTTAGGAACCATCCTGATCGGAGGATCTGAAGTTCTGTCTTAATTGTTTTTGTTCTTTCAAATTAACCGAAATCTTTAAGTTACATAGTGATTTGGGTCCTTTCTTCTGTGTGCTGATTGCCACTGTTGATATTGGCTATGAGGAATTATTAAGCCAAGACAACCTTGTTCAGCATGTTTTTCTCTCCCAGGGTTGTTGTGGTGGAAGACAGGTTTCATGGAAGTTCAAAGTGATTATTATGTCTTAAAAAACAACTCTTAAGGATTAGAGACAGAGGGGTGCCTTAATGCACAGTATTAAGATGGACTGACTAGGACTGGTTTGATGCTAATCTGGCTCATCTTCTTGGGACGGGGCAGACGATTTGCAGTTGATTACATCACCCATCCAATTCCTCCCCACTGACCAGCCATCCAAATGACAGAGAAGTAAAGGTGAGAAGGAGGACACATGTGTGACCATTGCTCTTACATTCCATTAGGTAATTAGCCTCAGAGTGGTGTGTTCATTTATCACACTACCTGCCTTATTGACTACTGGGTTGTTATGTTCAACATAATCACAGCCTGAAAAATCTTCTTTGTATTTTAAATCCATTTTGTGCTTACTTACAGCTAACACTTTACAAGTACTATATGTAGTACTTACTGCTTGGAAAACAAAGCAATTTCTAAAAAGTAAATTCTTCACTTGTAATTTACACTTCTTGCTATTACAAGCTTTACTATGAAAACCTAGAAGCTTGAAAAGTCTTGGTTATTATTGGAAATAAAGCAAATATTTATTTTGGGGAAAATCTAGGGGACAAAATTTCCCCTTTTAAAATCTTAGCTAGGCTATGGTCACAGATGGTCTCTGCTTATCTTTGTAAGGTAAATATGCAAAGCACGTAGAGCTACGTGGAGGACTCTGGACTGTGACCATAATCTATTCAGATTCAGAGACCAAATACAACAGCCACAACAAAAAAATAAAAACGAATGAAAAAATGAACACGAGAGAAATGCTATACCAAGTAATATTTTCCTATTTCATGGAAAACACTATTCATATGGCAAAAGGACAGGAGAGGGCAACAAAAGACTTTTCCCTTCCTTTTTAAGACACTAATAGGTATGCCGGGAATGCTAAGGGCCAATGGTTGTCACTGCTTTGTTCTCTGCACGTGAACAGCTTTAACTAATGCTGGCATCAGCTGAGTGGAGATCAGCTTTCCACATTAACTTTTTCCCTTTATATGTAGACCTTACAGTTCCATAACAATAAATAAAATTTGTAGTTACAATGCATTTGTCAATTCAGTTTAGGCACAAGGCAACTTCCACGGTGAGTGGAGAGATCGAGACAGTCTCTGATTGTGCAGAAGCGACACATGGCTTGCAACAAAATGATCTGTTGCAAACATCTCATGGGTTGACGTTCTGTCTGATGAGCTTCCTATCTTCACTTCTGATGGAAGTGTTGACCAGTTGCTTTGATCGTAGGATTACATTTGCATTTCTTGCTTCAAGTGTTTTTTTTTTCTTCTCCCTCCTATCAGGTTTGTGTCTTCAGATAATCTGAGTTGTCCAAGTCCTTATGAGGAGAGGTCACCTTCTATCTAGCCTATTGATAACTCTGGAACTGTGGTAGGGAGAGCCAAGGGAGAGAAGAGAACCAATTAGGACATTACTGGTAAAAATAAACACCTTCCCAGAAACAAAACAACTTGGTATTCCTCATTTATGCCCAGGTTGACAAAAAATTCAGTTACATAACTTATAAATGTTCTTTCTTTAAAGGTATAACCAAAATGGTTTTTCTTGATGTATGTGGTAAGGTTTTTAAAAGAACTCATGTAAGTATAGAATCCCAAAATATGGGATTCTATAACAGCTGTGGTAATTATGCGAACCTTAGTTTTGGCAACATGCAGGTTGGCAATACCTGAGCTCAGAGGGTCTGCTCGTCCAGTTCTCAGTGGGGAGACACCGTTATTTCTCAGTGGGGAGACACCATTAAAACATATATTTATTGCTACATCTAGTTCACTGTAATGTGTTAATTGTTTACATATCTCTCTCTTAAACTGAAAGTTTCTGAGGGCGTGGACCTCAGAAAACAAAAGTTTTGAATAAAAAGACTTTCACTTTGAACTCATTTTCACATTGGTTTCAGTTCCTGGTCCATAGTAGGTCCTCAAATAAATGTTTGTTCAACAAATTTATTAAGAGAATTTTACTCTATTAGTACAATTTATGTTTATATTCTTAATATAATATATATAGTAGTAGCTCTGAATTTTCCCATTTCACCCATTTTGGATGGAAACAGCTTTAGGAAGAATCATACCTTTCACTTTTTTATTAAACAAGGACCACAGAATGGTTTTATAGTAGAGTGATGCTCTTAGGGATGGATAACTGCCACAGTCAAAGCTACTTCACCTTATATTACGTGGTGGCAAACTCTTGCACTTTTTAGTCATTCTGCCGTCATCCATTTTTATCAATCATTTTGATTCTAGTAGTTGATTATCTCTTACTGGTTTTAATCTGCTATCCAGTTCTATAAAGAACTGAAGGTTATCAGGTGAAACCAGATAACTGACTTGATGAAATTAGCTAACTTTAAAACATATTTTAATTTCATCCACACTAGGCCTTTGAAATCTTATGGAACAAAGTGCATTTACTACATTTCTTATCACCTTGAACAACTCCCACCCTTCTCCCTCATACTTTTTAAAAAAGGATTCTTTTTGATAGGTGACAATGCTCAAGGCTTACTTTTAACCTAAAGTTGGGGAATTTCCTCATAAAAGAGATAAAAATAGAACTATGAAAGCGGTAGGAGATACAGAGGCAATGAAAGAACAGGAAGTAAACAGTAGGAGAGAAGAGATGTGAGGTAGGGAAAGCTGACTGAGAAAGAGCTAGAGAGAGACTGGGAAGAGAATAAGAGGAAATGTGTGCAACAAACAGAGAGACACAAGAAAAGAAGACAAAGCCTTTGAGGCAGGCGATGTGACACTGAATGTCAAGTGCTCTTCTCACAAGAAGCAGGTTACCTGGTACCAGGTTACCTAGTACCTGACCACAGGAAGGTACCTCTGCATAAGCTGCCAACTTACAAAGTCAATTCCGCATGGAAAAACACTGGCTTGTTTTTATTTTAAAGACCTTAAAACATATTTTTGAATAAAAATATTTTTTCATGATATTCTATAGTCTCCACAGGACATGAAGCAATGGCTTGGGTTTTAGAGGATCTGTAATTCAACTAGCTCTTCTCTTTGACAAGCATAGTCTGTTATATTGCTGATTTTCTTTTTCTTTTTTGGTGGGAAAGGTGATTGAGAGCTTTTTCCAGTGTGCTAATGTTAGAATTATAGTTGACACCTAAATAATTACATCAAGACTTTCCTTTCTTTGTACCCAAATGAAATCATCCATTTCTGTCTAGTTTAATCCTAAGAAGGATATATGAAGAGGTGGTAGGAAATCAATTTCTTCAAGTAAAGTTGGTTTATTAACTAACATTTGTAGTTTACAATATATTCTATCAAATTTCAAATGAAATGAAATTCAAAATGAGATATCCACAAAGTTAACAAAATGAAATTGCACTGAATATATTTTTCCTGCTCCAAATCTCACATCCATTTACTTTTACTTACTGCTTTTACTCTGCGGATTAAACTAGGAAACTAACTATACACTGGTGAAGGCAGGTTATAAAAATGAAGTTCCCATCTCTATACCTATTCCATGCTGCAAGCTGTATTTTGTTACTGATCCAAATATTTAATTATGTTCTATATTAATTTCTGTCACAGCAAACATTAACCTTACAACTTATAGATAAAATGAATGTATATATTTTAAGAAACAGACGGTTCACATTATCTAACTACTTGGACAACAACCTGCTACCACTGTTGTCGCTTTGTTAAAAAAAAAAATCACAAAGAAGCAAACTGTATTTAATTCATGAAGAGGAAGATTAAAAAAGCAGTCTTTTAACAAGTAAATTCCCAAGAGAAGGATGCTCTGCTTCTGTTGTACACAACACCTTTACATTCCTGAATAGATTCCAGAAGGTGTAACTGATATTCTTACAGGAGAAGGAATGTGAGTATTACAGACTTGCATTAATGATTCAAGTGGAAGAAAGCACTGTTTTATGTATGAAGATCTCATGATAAAGAAGAGGCAGATGGCTAACAAAAAAACTGGTTGATGATGCCACCAAGTACTCCTGGGTAGGGGAATGAGGAGCACCAGTGGCAGCAAAAGTATTATTTGACAGATAAATCATAGTACTGTCTTTTTCTTGGATCAGAATAATATTCACGTGAGGGAGTATACATGATGATCTAGAATATAACAGTCCCAAATTCTTTATAAATCAAAGTATACTTCCCTGGTGGCTCAGATGGTAAGCAATCTGCCTGCAATGCAGGACCCCAGTTTTGATCCCTGGGTTGGGAAGATCCCCTGGAGAAGGGAATGGCAACCTACTCCAGTATTCTTGTCTGGAGAATTCCATGGACAGAGGAGCCTGGCAGGTCACAGCCCATGGGGTTGCAAAGAGTTAGACATGACTGAGCCACTAACACACACACACACACAGTATCACATTTTGAAGAGAACAGTAATTTGGTACAAAATGGCACAGCAGAAAAATAAGCTGCTGGATTCCAAATTACATGTGACCTTTATCATGACCAGTGCCACCAGAGAATATACAGGTTAGAATTCAAAGGTTCTAACTCGACTTTGAGATAAACTGGGGGACTTCCATGTACTTTTTCATACACATACTTACCTGGCTGCTGTTTACATATGACCCATAGGGTTGGTAGTTTCACTAAGCCCAGGATGAGTTCCTGGCAGTGTGGTTGGTGGCTCTGCCGATACGGCAGAAACTTTTTCTTCTTCCCTTCGCTTAAGGCAGGCTGCTTTGGGGTTAAGGTTCCTCTCTGAAATAAGGAAAAATAATTTTCTCATTAGAGTCACAAGTTATGAATCATGGACTCTTGGGTCTTAAACTGAACAAACTGCTGCTATTTTTTCTTTCTGTGGGGATTACCAATCTCTCTGTAATTTCATTCCCATGATGAATAACACCACAGAGGCAACAATGATAAGCTTACAAAACACCTCAGCATTAAATGAGCCTTGAAACTTATACTTCTTACTGATCATATTGTGTATTCTTCTTATGACTCGGTTTTCCAGGATTTGACTTGATCTACATCAGTATCTAAAAGCTGTTCTTCTACTGTTTCATCCAAACACTGTAGCAAGTGCTGTTATTAGACTACTGAATCTCCTCAATGTCCTGCAAAGGTATGATACTCTGAAGTGCTACAAATGCTGACACTCTCTATGTACTGGAGAGGGACATCTGTGCTTTATCCAGAATTCTGCCAGTTCAGAAAATGATAAACTAAGAGATACTTTCAGCCATTCCTCTATAGGAAAGTGTGCCAATTCCTCCAGGAAGAGAGGTAGCCTGAGTATATCTGTTTTTCTTCTTTGATTTATATGCAGGACGAGATGACTGAGATGTCCTTTCTACAGTTGGGGTTGTGACTGAGAAGGTTATAAAAACCTTTACCGCTTTGTATATAAATTAGATAGCAGAGAAGACCAAATGGAACTTCCGATGTGGGCATTTTCAAAGGCGCTTAAAGTATGGGATATTACCATATAAAATAAAGGTAAAGAAAACCCACTGAACTAAAGACCCACTGGATGAAAACCTACTTAGGAACAACAGTTCCTCTGTAATTTCTTTAAATGAGTTGTAAGTACAAGATATCTAATTCATGATGCCTCCTGGTGTAGTTTTTTGTTTCAGTTTATAATATACAGTATAAAAGTTGCTACATTTATTCTTATAAACTGATTAAAATGTCTTAATGAATATAATATAAAAAGATCACTTAGTCTTTAATGAAAACAATACTTTGTATAATTTGTGATTTTTTTTTTACATATTAGATTTTCTTAAAATGATGGCTCAGCTGAATGCAACATAGCAGAGTTTTTTTTTAAAGGCATCTCCTCTTTCAGGGAAAGTGAAAACATATTTGAATATGCATATATCAAGATACATTTATAGTTCACTTCTGAGTTTAAAAAAGTAGATAAAAGACTTTACTATATGGTAAACTTACTGACTCTATTGACTATTACTCATACATGATAACACTTCATCATCTAGGCCCCTGCATTTAGGAAAAGACACGAAGCCTATACAACTCTGGGGAGGCAATGAAAGAAGGAAGGTACTTAATTTATCAGGATAACTTATAGTAGAAATTGGCATGTCCATCATTATGTAAAAATACTAGGAGCTGCTTTCTTAACAAGTGATTGTACAACTCTGACTAATGAGAAGCTTGTCTTTCATGAGGTGTCACATCCCCTTTATTGTGTAGGTAAGAGTCTCATACGATGACCAGAGAGACTGTAAAGAGGGCACAAATTAACATGTAAAATCCAAACAGGATTTGAACATTTCCTAATCGAAACATTCTCACATTTCTCTTACCATGGAACATCACTCTTAGCTAACTATGACTCTGTGTCATACTTGATCTAGGAGGTATGATTAAGATAGCTGGAAAGGAAAGGACATGAACCCAAAAGTCAACTTAGCCAAGATATTGTAGACTCCTACAATGAGTCAGACAACACTTAGGACTGGAAGAACCAAGAGAATATGCTACAGTAAGCTCTACTAGTAGCTCAGACAGTAAAGCATCCACCTGCAATGCAGGAGACCTGGGTTTGATCCCTGGGTCAGGAAGATCCCCTAGAGAAGGAAATGGCAACCCACTCTAGTATCCTTGCCTAGAAAATTTCATGGACAGAGGAGAATGGTGGGCTATAGTCCATGGGGTCCCAAAGGGTCAGACATGACTGAGTGACTACACACACAAGCTCTACTAAATGTGAAGTAAAGTGAACTTTGATTCAAAAAAGCAAAAGCTGGTGCTGTTGCTTCATACTTCCTGGTCTGTGTGAGCAGCCCATGGCAAACATGTTATGTAGTCAAGAAGGCATGATGTAAAGCTAAGAAGACTCTTTGTGACCCCATGGACTGTAGTCTGCCAGACTCCTCTGTCCATGGAATTTTCAGAAGAAGTCAGACATTCCCTGTGGGGCATGAGAAGTGATTGTCATTGCCACAGTTCTATCAGGTGTCTCTCTCTTACCCTCTGGTGGATGGCTGAGAATTTGCCTCTTTTATAATACCATCTTCTTTTTAACGTGTTTATTAGCACAGTTTTTGGCTAATTCAATAGTTACTTCTTATCATGGTTAGGTAAATATGTGTCATTGTATCTATGTGGACATACATATAAGTCAATAATTTTATATTTGTTTCCTTGTTCATATGACTGTTTTTCCTGTAGCTTATAGTTGCTTTGCTTTTCATTTGTTAATAATGCTAATTTCCCCCCTTAAAATGATCTAATAGATCTAACAAATGCCTCTCAACATTTCTTCCTAAAATCTCAAACACATCATCATATTATTTATTAATTCTATCTTATTTCCAGGGAAACCTTTCTTCTAACAGTATTCTATTTTCACTATGGACTGGTTCTTTTCTAGGCCTAGCAGTTCTTGTTACAGGATTTTCTTCTGCTACTCCTATGTGGTAGATCCTTTCTTTCCCAAGTGCTATGCCCTTGGCTTTGCTGATTATGTCCTTACTTGGTTTAAGCCTATGTTCCAGATGCTCTCTCAGAAAGTGTTTAAAGGAGGCAAAATTTTAAAGCCTTTGTACATCTGAAATATATTTATCTTTACATTTTAATAAATGGTTTGGGTAGGTACAGAATACTATGTTGAATATGATTTTTCCTCAGAATTTTAGAGGTATTGCTCCACTATCTCCTGGAATCCAGCACTACTTCAGAACTCTGATGACATTTTGACTCTTGTTCCTTTTTCTGTGAGCTATTTAAATGTTGTCTCTAAAAGCTTTAGGATATTCTGTTGTAACTCTGATGCTCTGAAATTTCATAATGATATACTTTAGCTTGAGGTAATTTTAAAAATCATTATTCTTAATAGAAGATTAGATTTTATGAATCTTGAGACATGTATTCTTCAGTACTTATAAATTTCCTATATTATTACCATGATAATCCCCTTCATTCCTTTCTGCTCTTATACTATAAATCCTATTGGTTAGATGCTAGACTTCTAGATTAATCCTCTCTAATTTTACTAGTTCTTCTCTTCTATTTTTCATCTCTTTCTAGGAGATTTTTTCAGCTTTATCAGCTAACTTCTCTACTATATTTTTTCTGCTATCATATTACCTGAATATTCCTTTTTCATGGTTTCTCTTTTATGCATACCTTTTCTCTTAGAAGATACTTAGTTTTCAAAAAAGTTTCCTAATGCGTTTTGTATGTTTTTGTTTTCTTCTGAGTTTCTCTTTGGTTTGGTTTGATCTCAATTTTTCTTTTTCATGTTGGTTTTTCTTAAATCTTTGGTTGTCCTTTAACATTAAAGTAAGACATTAACCAGTGTGGGCTTTACTCTACAGTAATCTAAAAATGAGTCATTATTACTCAGGAACTCCTAAACCTGGAAGTCTTTTCTCTAGAGTATTTTATTTTTTCTGGAAAAGAATTACCCCATTTCCTTGAGGACAGCATTAATATACTCTGCTGCCGGCATTAGGGAAGCAAGGCAGAATACAGGGCTAGAGGTCCCACTGTTCAGCCTCACGCTTCACCCATTCCCTGTTCTTCTTCATGTTCCAGATTTGCAGTCTTTTCAGATTTCACTTTTTACAGAAAATAATCCCCCTGACTTCTATGGTAGAAGGGAAGAGAGGGCAGAGGTAATATGTAGTACAGAGGAGACTTAGGGATCCAGCCTTACACAGCAAGCTCCAATGAATCTTTGTTTTGGGGTCTGATGCCTGACTTCTGCTTTTTCCCAATAATTAGTACCTCTACAGTCCAGAGGCTTTCAGGGGATGGGCTATCTGCTTCTTATTGGTATTCCTCTCTGTTCCACTTAATTTCTTCTAAGTCAGTCAGTTATCTACTCTATCTACTATCTTACACATATTTTTTACTCTCTCACCAGTTATTATCTCCCCTTTATCCTTGTGGGTTAATGCTATTTTTATTCATTTCAGTGGTGTATTATCAATGAATATTTTTGACCACTTATTACTATGTTTGACCAACTCACTGCAACTGAATTAAATCTACTGAGGGTAGGAAATTTGTCTGGGAAAAGGAAAAGCCTCGGGTGATTCTGAGACCAGTGAGATTTGAGAATCACTGTCCTAGTTTATTCATCTTCAGATTTGATAAGAGACCGGGGAACTAAAATCCTAATAGTTCTATTGTCCCTAAATTATCACAAGAAGAGAAATGAGTTTATCAAGCTGACCTATGAAAGAGTTTGAGGAGGAAGTGTTTGACCACTAATTTAATCTTTAGTGAGGACAAACTTGAAGGTAGTATGTGAAATCTGCTGAGGAAAACAGTAATGATAAAATTATGGTCATGATGATGAAGAGGTTTAAACTGCCAATGACAGACCAGATGGGATTCTGATATATGGGGCACCAAGGCACAAAACGTGCTCTGGGAAAATCTGAGGCTTGGACGGGAAGCCACTTCCTGTTTTTAAGGATGCACTTAGACCCAGGTCTGGTTGCCCTCCTGGTATAACTGCTTGTCTAAGGATGACAGGATGTGCATAGATAGATGTAGTCTTGGAACACCACCCCATACCAAAGCAGGTATTCAGAGAGCCTAGACGATGTCCAAAGTAGGTCATGTACATCTTTACAGAAATTGCTGGGTCGAGGGGCCACTGGGCAGGGCTCCTGCAGCGATGAAGAGACTTTCAAAAGTGAACATGTTACCAAAAGAAGTCAAAACTGCTGCAGATAAAGTGCAGAGAAAGAAAGCAATTACACCAAACTCTAAAGTGCTTCTGTAGACAAGGAACGGGCATTATGGGCTACATGAAGGGTTCAAACTCTGTAAGATAGCCAGCAGTGTTTTCCAAGGAGTCTTACATGGATCTCATGGTTTTTACATAAACCTGTAAAATAAGCGCTCTGGGTTTTGAAGTCCACAGTTTAAGGGTAGGAGGAAGATAGGCTTTTATAAATATTAAAGGAGTCCCTAATGAAGTTACAGTTCAGTGTACTTAAGTTTTATTCATTCTAATCAGTCAATGGCTCCTTATATAGTTTTCCAGAATAGTGTGGAAAAAGTCAGTACCCATAACAATGACCAGGAAGTTAGCAGACAGCTGGATAAGTCGAGATATTAGATACTCTTTCAGACTAAGGTTTTCTACTGTAGGGGCTTGCATGGAATTAAGACAAGGTCAGATCTTACAAATGATTGCATAAGATCAGGTTTCCCTAACATCCATACTCTACAGATAATTCAAAAGTCTTAAGACAAGAGCAAGCATCTGGTTTTAGCCGTAGGAGTGTTACTTATTGATCTTTCTTATTTATTAAAAACACTGGAGGAAAAAAATAGATGAATTAATTACTAGTGTATGTTTTTCTGAAAATGTGTTCAAATTCTCTAACTCTGGTTTCCTTAGAAAGAGTATTCCTTCTATGATCAGTGTTGAGAGTTCCTGTTGTAGTTATCAAGCATCTGTCCATTCCTACTCTTTTTTCTTTTCCAACTTTCTTTAAATAAAGAATCATATAAATAGCCAATAAATAAGGAAGAAAAGTTGCTCTCAAGGAGAGAGGTTAGTGATGGGGTCTGGAACCAAATGCCACAATCTATAAATTTTTTGCAAAGAAGCCTAGGATGAGGCATTTGTAGCTTCAAATAAGAAGATATATACGTATATGCAAAAAAGCAAGCTTGATGATAGAACTGCTCAAAGGCTGGAAGCCTGTACTAATTGATAACCCATGGTCTAGAACATAGCTGCCTGGGACAGAGGAGATGTGCAATAAACACTTTGTTAAAAAAAAAGTTTCAAAGCTTCTTTAAGAGTCCATTAAGGGAGTTCCCTGGTGGGTTAGCAGTTAGGGTTCTGGACTTTTCACTGTCATGGCCTGGGCTCAATTTCTGGTTAGGGAACTAAGAACTTACAAGGCATGCCGTGTGCCGCACCCCCTGCCCTCCCCCCAAAAAGATTCTATCAGAATAACAGTTGGGAGAGTTGTCTGAGTCAATCAGTTGGGAGAGTTGTCTGAGTCAACAGTGGATAAGTCTGTGTAAAGCACACTTTTGTCCTTAGGGACATACAGGCATGCCAGTACACATTCATGCAAGAAGCTCATGGCATTCCTGATGAGGGATCAATGAAGCAACTCTTGACACCTTACTGACATGCATACAAAGGACATTCATAGGAAGCAAAGTGAAGAGAGGCCATGACCAAACATCCTATTAACCAGCAGGGCCTCACAGATGCCCTAGGGGAAAGCAGGCAAGAAACTGACTACAGAAAAGTAGGGATGCTTGGGGCTGGTGCACTGGGACGACCCAGAGGGATGGTATGGGGAGGGAGGAGGGAGGAGGGTTCGGGATGGGGAGCACGTGTATACCTGTGATGGATTCATTTTGATGTTTGGCAAAACTAATACAATTGTGTAAAGTTTAAAAATAAAATAAAATTAAAAATATATTAAAAAAAAAAAAAGAAAAGTAGGGAAGACAGGAAGCAGCAGGGAGAAGGACAAGTGTAGGCAGGTAAATTCAAGAGCATGGGATTCCAGAGTCAATAAGAACAAAGAGGCACAAGACACTAATGCTGAGCAGCAGGCTGGTTGTTCACTGCATTGTTTCATAGCTTTGCTCTCTACTGGTTTGTGGGAAGCACTGAACCTACAGATACTGACCAACATAGTGAGACATATAGGTGAGAGAACCAGGGAAAACCTGATCTAGATGATGCGGTGGCAGGAGTACTAGGAGAGCACATAAATAACTTGCCCAAGTGGAAGAGTGAACGGACACACAAACGTCTGCCCACCAGAAGCAGAACAGTTCATGTCTCTGCTGAACCTACTTACCTCTGACTTGCTGTTCTAGACTAAGGATGACTGCCACGGCCTGATGAAGAATAAGGAGTTTTGTTTGGGGTTTTTCACTCTTTAAATGAAGCTGACACATTCGACCAAGCTCCTTGAATGCCTCATTAATATCTCGTACACGCAAGCGTTCTCTGGCATTGTTGGCCATCCGCCTTTCTTTCTCCCTTTCTATCTTCTGTTCTGGGTTCAAATCCTCATCTTCATTAGTACTGCTGGAAATGAAAGTAACAACAATGTCCATTAGGTTCCCTATAAAGTAAGATATGCTAATTGCACAAAATTATGAAGTATAAAAATTAAAATGACCTATACATTTTATCAAACGGTAACAGCTACACTTAAATAATGTGTATTAATTTTCAATCTTTCCTTGATGTAAATACATAGCTATATAGTTGAAATTATACCACACATACATTTAAATGTATTTCTACTGTACATTACTACATAAAGACTTCAAACTAGTGAAACACTTCATAAATATAATTTGAATGACCACATATTATAGCACCCTGCTTTTCCGAATATGATTAGCAGCATCAGCATTATTGTTTAAAAACTTTACTTTTTACTTCACTGTAAAAACAGTGTTGCATTACTGTTAAAAATATAACATCTCAGGTTCTACTGAAAACCTACTGAATCAGAAGCTTCCTTTTAACAAGATTCATATTACATTAATGTCACTTAGAAACACTGTCCTATTATAGTAATGTGTTATAGTTTATGTTCTTATGTTTATGTTTATGTTCTTATGTTCTTATGTTCTTCTCCCCAGTCCACTGAGGAGGAGGAAGAAAAGCTTAAGATACGGCATGAAAGAAGTATCTCAGAAAATTACTAATTTTGTTCCAGAAAAAAATATTACCATCAATGGTGATGATTTTAAAACATGGTTGAACTGGAACAACCATGGAAGGTTGTTTGCTTATTTCTTGAAAGGAAAGTTATGACCAACCTAGACAGCATATTAAAAAGCAGAGACATTACTTTGTCAACAAAGGTCTGTCTAGTCAAGGCTATGGTTTTTCCAGTAGTCATGTATGGATATGAGAGTTGGA
>NW_011494638.1:5349143-5367960 GCF_000754665.1 Bison bison bison | reverse complement strand
CAGGTAGTCATGTATGGATATGAGAGTTGGACTATAAAGAAAGCTGAGCGCTGAAGAATTGATGCTTTTGAACTGTGGTGTTGGAGAAGACTCTTGAGAGTCCGCTGGACTGCAAGGAGATTCAGCCAGTCCATCCTAAATGAGATCAGTCCTGGGTGTTCATTGGAAGGACTGATGTTGAAGCTGAAACTCCAGTATTTGGCCACCTGATGTGAAGAGCTGACTCATTTGAAAAGACCCTGATGCTGGGAAAGATTGAGGGCAGGAGGAGAAGGGGACGACAGAGGATGAGATGGTTGGATGGCATCACCGACTCAATGGACATGGGTCTGGGTAAACGCCAGGAGCTGGTGATGGACAGGGAGGCCTGGCGTGCAGGGTTCATGGGGTTGCAAAGAGTCAGACACGTCTGAGCGACTGAACTGAACTGAATTGATACAGCCTCTAAAAAGAAAGCTGAAGATTCTGCAGCAAAAAACTATATGCACTGTATGATTCCATTTATAGGAGCTTCTAGAAAACACAAAACTAACGTAAGGGAAAGCAGATCAATGTCTGCCAGAGGATGACAGAAGATGACTGATTATAAATGGGTATGAGTATGGGTATGAGGAAACTTTCTATGCTGGTAGAAATATTCTACATTATTAATATCTATGTATATCTATGTATATATTAATATCTATGATTTCTATGTATATCACCATATACATTTGCCAAAGGACAAAAATTGTGCACTTAAAATTGATATATTTTACTATATTTTGAATTAAACCTCAATAAAGCTGCCTAAAAGCAAAAAAAACAAAAGAAAAAAAGATGTTGCAGAAAATACTCATGGATAGATGAAAAGGTTAAAAATACATTATTAAATTTAAAAAGCTGAAATTATAAAACTTATATCCAGTTTATTTCCAATTTAAACTGTATTTATGGAAAAAAGATATTCCTTGAAAAGTAAACAACAGTTAATTCAAGTGTTTTTTTGTGTTTTCTTGGTGTGCTTTTCTATAATTTTCAAATTTCTGTAATGAAAATGGACTAATTAATTGGAAAAATAGCGAGAAAAATGCTTTGGAATAACTTCTAGAAAATTCTATTTATATTCAACATTTCAGTAAATTACTGGGTAGAGTCTCTTAGAATCTGGAAAATCTGTGCACAAAGAATCGATGTTCTACCTCTTCTCTAATACCTTGAGTACTTTAATAAAGAACAAGTAGACAACAGATTTTTACTCCTAATTGTCAAGAAATACGTAAAAGTATTCTTTTGATAATAGAGAATCACTAGCTCGTTGACTTCAAAGGAACCTTTCCAGATTATCTAGCCCAGAGGTTTCCAAATGTGGCCACTCATCAGCATCTTTAGGAGTTCTTCTAGTCTTCAAAGGCCCCATTGCTGGGGATGCTTGGGCAGTGAGCTTGGGTGAGAAATGCACCTGCATTTCTAAAATGTTTTACAGGTCTGCGGTGCAGGGTTGAGAACCACTACAACATCAGTGACCTCCCTAGGGTTACACTGCTAATTGGTTGTAGAGTGGAGAAAAGAACCCAGGTAGTGCTTCGTGGAAGAAAACCAAGAACACGTATATAAAATTATCATCACCATAAATTATTGTAGTACCTTTACTGATATTTACAGCATGGGAGACAGTATTAAAAGAGCTTTATATGTATAATTTTCAGTTTATTCCCACAAGAATCCTAAATAGAAAATTTCCTTTAAGATGGAACCAAACCTCAGCAAATTTTACTAACCTGCCATGGTCATTTGACAAAATGTAGTGAAGCCATGATTCAAGTCCAGGTTAGCCTTATTTTGTCCAAAGCCATGTTTTAAATTTACTATTATTAACTATCAAGTATAGTTCTTGCTAACCCATTATACTGCATTCTCAGTTTCTGATGACCTATAACAGAGCTCAGCAAACTGGCCCGAGAGCCAGCTACCTGTTTTTGTAAATAAAATTTTATTGGAAGATCTGTTATGTATTTGGCTGCTTTCATGCAACAATGGCAATGTTCAATAGTTGCAACAGACCTGCATGACCCATAAAGACTAGAATATTTACTATCTGGCCCTTCACACAGGAAGTTTGCTGACCTGTATGATAAAAGGATGAATGATGAGGAGAGGTGTAAATTATTCTCCTAAAGTTCTGTTTGAATCATGAAGCTGAAAGAATTAAGATGCCTCAAAGGAGTGGCCTTGGGATTCCCTGAGCCAGTTTTGTCTTCTTCCTGCCCTTGCACAACTGAATACAATGCATATTAAAATGATAGAATTATTTTAAAAAATAGGTAGTATTAGGTTGTAAGATTTAATTTTCCCAAGAGAAATGTTAAAGTATTGAAAATAGTGAGACTATTAAATATAAAAAGACAACTTTTAAATATATGAATGACAGAAAGGACCATGCTGGTTTTTTGTTTTTATTTTTTAATTAATTAAAAAATTTTTTTTTGGCTGTGCTGGGTCTTTGTTGCTGAGCAGGCTTTTCTACAGCTGTGGGAAGCAAAGGCTACTCTAGTTGCAGTACACGGGCTTCTCATTGTAGTGGCTTTTCTTGGCACATGGGCTTAGTTGTTCCACAGCATGTGGGATCTTCCCAGATCAGGCATCGAACCCATGTTTCCGGCATTGCAGGTGGATTCTTTATGGCTAAGCCACTAGGGAAGCCCTACGCTGGTTCTTTTAGTTAACCTGGCATACTTATTGAAATTTCCTTTGTACCATACTTTCACACAAAGAACAATTAAAATTTTTTTTTATTTATTTGGCTGTGTTAGGCCTTAGTCGCACCATATGGGATCTTAGTTTTCCAACCAGAGATCAAACCCATATCCCCTGTACTGGAAGGCAGATTCTTAACCACTGAACCAAGAGGGAAGTCCCAAAGAACGATGTTTTAAATATAAATATATGTGATATATACTTACTACTGATAAATAAATATATATCAAGAAACAGAATGTACCACGTGCATGAGTGCTCAGCTGTGTCCGATTCTTTTGTGACCCCATAGACTGTAGCCTATTAGGTTCTTCTGTCCATGGGATTTCCCAGGCAAGAATACTGGAGTGGGTAGCCATTTCCTCCTGCAGGGAATAGTCTCCTGCATTGGCAGGTGGATTCTCTACCACTGAGCCACCAGCAGAAAAAAAAAAAAAAGACTAGGAGGAGGATTTATCACAAATAAATTCTCTCTTTTCATGTAGAACTAAAAGAAAAATCTGATGGAAGAATTTAGAAATCATTTGAAACTAATCTCATTATGTGTTCAATATCCATATTTCAAAGTAGTCAAGTCCAGTTTCTAGAACTCCTTGCCTAACAACAGTGCATGTGGAGTACTTCCTTTTCCATACTCTTTTCAAATTTTTGTTTAAAACATGAATTTACAAATTTCTTTTATAAAGAGCCAGGCAGTAAATATTTTCAACTTTGTGGGCCATCTACTCAAATCTGCCACTGCACTATAAGAACAGCCACAGACAATATGTAAATGAATGGTGCATGGCGGTGTTCCAATAAAACTTTATTTATAAAAAAGGCAATAAACTAGATTTGGCCCCTGGGCTACAGTTTGCCAGTCCCAGGTTTAAATCATAGAAGAGGTCCTAACTTAAAATAATATACTTAATAATATATAATTTATTACATATTAATATATAATAATATACTTAAAATAATATATTCAAATAATTATTGACAGATTGCATCTACCTATACTTGTACAATTTAACTTGCTTTAGCTATTTTGTTCTCTAGCTGTCGTACAGACTATAAGCACTGAGGGGAGAAAAGTAATTCTTTTTTATATGCAGACCCTAAAATATTGTTGGAAACATGGAAAACAAACTTAGAATCAGCCTCATATGTCTCCTGTTTAGGGATGCTGTGAGGATTAAATGAGATGACAGACATAAAAGTCCCAACACAGTATCTACAACACAGCTGACACTTTTCACCCATGGCAAGTGAGTGAAATGTGACCTGGATGGTAACAAATACCTTGTTCTGCCTCTAGATGAAACTTTGATATCTTTTTGGGAGGATTCATCATCTGATTTCATGTCATCTGATGAAGGAGGTTCATGAAGGTTTTCATCTTTCTCTTTATTTTCAGTCTTGATTTCTGTTGGAACAACAGTTCCAGACTGACTTTGCAAGCCACCTAACAAAGAGGCAAAGAACAAAATAAACGTCCAGACTCATTTGTGAATTAGAATTAAGACAGCAAAAAACTTTCTTGATGGCAAATATCCTTAGTTGTTTTAGAGCTATGATGGAAATCTGAAGATGTAAAAGGGTAAGCTATTCAGACTTGCACAGAGCATGTCCACAAACTTTAGAAAAAAATGCTTTCTAAAGCATCTGTATTAAAAAAACAAACAAACAAGGTTGACCCCGATGGTGAGTCCAATGTTCACTTTCAGGTACCATTTAAAAGTTAAACAAGGTATGAGAAACATGATGCATTTTAGAAACCAACTTTTAAGATGCTGCCAAGGTAAAGGAAATAAGCTTTAACATTTTCCTGGACAAACACAATAAAACAGGTATCATGGTTAAATATAATTGGGAAAACTTTACTTTGATGGTCTTTTATTACCTATATATTTGTACTTATTTATAAGGTCTACTATAACATTGGCCACAGTTTGCTTTTTACAAGAATTATCTGTCTCTCCAATTAAATTATAATCTTCTAAACAACAGCTATTATCATTCAGAACTCTAAATATAGCCAGAAATATCTTTCTCACTGCCTCTAGGGACCATGAAGACTCATCCATGAGGGGAAGTGATTTAAAAAGAGACAGGACAGGGTCTTTCCTGGCGATGCAGAAGTTAAGACTCCGTGCCTCCACTGCAGGGGGTGTGGGTTAAATCCCAGGTTAGGGAACTAAGATCCTGCATGCCTTGCTGTGCGGCCAAAAAAGGGGGGGAAAAAAAAGAACAGAAGCTAAAAAGATGACCAGTAAACACTGAACAACAGTTTGTACAGGGTTCCATCCATCAATAAACATCTATAATTGGATCAGCTAAACCGATCAAAGTACTGAACCCTAAATGTCTACCCTGGACATTAATGCAGTAGTAACACTGTTTGGAATTCTAAGATGACTTTTGATGAACAGATGTCAATTTGACTGTGAAAAAGGTGACAGAGCTCCAAATGATACCTCTGTCTGCACTACTGCTGAAAACCAACAATACAGTTACCTCTATAATTCTCCTGTGTTTTATGGTTCAAGTCTGTGCTTGAAGCAGTGACCGTACTAGACAGGACTGAATGATTGCCATTGAGACTGACAGAGTCTTCTCGATGAGTTCCAACCTAAAGTAAACAAACAAACAAAAATGTTCATGGGGCAGTAACTGTTCAAATTCTTTCACTGAGTTTAATAGAGAAAACAGTATCACTTATCTAAATTTAGCAACTGTTTTTGGATGTCACTTTTCTGGGTTTTGAACTGTAAAAGACTTGATAGTAGTAGTACTGTTTGTGAGCAAAAATATTTTTTAAAAAATATTTAAAAAAATTTTAACTTTCAAAGTTTATATTCCACAGAGGGTTGCTGTGAGAAGCAAATGAGCTAACAGAGATAAAGCACTCTATATGCTATGTGCGGTGCTGTGCTTAGTCACTCAGTCATGCCCAACTCTTTGTGAGAGCACAGTATATTATAAGCTCTATTCTGTATCAGTCAATCTGAAAACCTATTCTACATACTACTGAAATATGTTAAAGTATCCATGAATTTGTATTTCTTCTTAAAAAAAAATTAAAAGAGCAGCAAAAGCAATACAAAATTAAAATAGCTTAGAAGTTCTACATTTCCAGGAACCAAAATTGCCATATATTTTTATTCTCAGTTTTAATCAGATTTAGACAAGTCGCAGTTAACTTAAACTGAGAAGCTATGGCATGTAATTTTAGCTAATGCAATATTTTTAGAAAAACTGTTACAACTGAAGCTTTTTATTAGAACAATAGCAGACGAGTCAACTAGAAGATTAAGCTTTTGATTAAATAGATTTATTGCCTGGAGTTATACATGAGAACCACTGTTTTTCAACAAATCCTTCAATCCCAGTAAAACACCATGCTTTGAATCCCTCTTGAGTAATTAATATAGCTTTTCTCTTTCATGACTTTGTATGGATTTTACCCTAATATAAATACCCCTATGCAAGTTTATCCTTTGGTTTCCTGTGAGCCAAACAAAAGACACAAAAGTTTCAGGCAATGCAGGCTACTGGTACTGAATCTGATCAGAACAAACCAGGTCTTTCACCTTACTTTTGAAGAAATGTCTGTCCTCTGCCTTTATTCTTACCTTTAATGTAGTTAAACAACAAAACAACAACAAAAACCATTTAATGTATTCCACAGCTACTTTTAAAATTATTTGAAGATTAGGTGTGTCACTACTCCCCTGGATGATCAAGCATTGACTACATCCTTTTTCTAAACCACACAAATTCATCACTCATTAGAATCATAAAATCTTAAAGCTGGGAAGGGACCACAGAAATCAAAGTAGTCTTCTGCACCCTTACTACTTAGGAAATCTTTCCTTATCCCTTAACCTTTACTTCTACACTGAACTTCAACACACCCCCAATAAAAAAATCTTGAGAAAAACCTGAAGAACTAAACCTAATAACAAGTGAAGTAGACTGTGAAAATTACTTTCAAGAGAGGAAATCATTTTTAAAAGTTTATGATACCCTATCTCTAGGGAATCCTAGTCATGTTTATTCTTAACACATAGGTTGCTTTCAAGCTAGCTATAACTACTCATGATTTGAGGGGAAAGTTGGTTCAAATTTCCTTTTTATAAAAATAGACGATATAGATGTAACACGTAGCTACAAATTCTTTGGGAACTTAGGAGCCTCAGCCTATTTTAAAGATAATGTATTTAAAGATAATGTAGAATAATGTATTCTAAAGATAGAATAATTTTTGACTGGCTGAGGAAGTCATTGCAGGATAAAGCAAAAGCTAAAAGATTCTATGTTTGTATTTACAATGTGGACTTAAAACTTCCTATGTTCTTTGGTAATATGTGTTAATTTTGCTCTTCTATAGTATTTTGAGTTATCATACCAAGTATTTTTAAAAATAGGCTTTTAAAATTTAAACATAAGTATATTTACTATGTATTTTATCTGTGAAACCTATTTTAGAGCTTCAGAAGACAATACCATTGAACAAACTGAATTTCACTGAGTGGTAAGTGATGATATATCTGTGAAATTCTTATTTTTTTTTTACTTCATTAGTATAAATAATTCTTTGATTTTCTGAATCTCAACTAATAAAAATGTTCTATCACCTCCTTTCTGATGAAAGGATTGGCAGACAAAGGATCATTACCTAAACAATAAACCTTAGAGATTTTGCTTTTCCCTGAAGGAAAATCAGAAAGGTTACTCAATTTGTTTTGTGATATAAAATGCCGGTAAATATCTTTGTCTCTATGGAATACTACAAACTAAATATTCTCTCACACCAACCTTGAAAAAATTGAACCTTTAAAAAATGGTCTCAGACTAGCAAAAACTTTTAAGTCTGGAGTTTTTCATATTAATGAAGTTAGCAGGAACTTTTTGTTTGTAACTTGATTCTCCTTGCAAATGGGCCTCATATATTTTCTGGAGAATTTTACTTTCACAGTTCTTACAGTTTTCTTTAACCAATGCTCACCCTGGCTCCCATGTCCTCCCTTTAATCTGCAGCTACGCATTCAAATGGCTCTGTCCACACACGCAACAGGTGTATAAACAGTTCTTTGTCTGAGCTCAGAGTCTGTGGGGCCGGCCAGATAGGACCTTGTTTAATTGTTCATCTCGTTAGCATACAGCTGACAGGCTGCTTCTCTTGGGGGACTAGCAGGGGAAGGAAAACTTCTAGGCCTGCTATGCTCTAAATCTCGATTATTATGAAGAGCTCCACTTCAGAATAAAAGGCCCATTCCATTAAATGACGTCATCTTGCATTCTGAACCTTTACAATCTATGTATGGCCTTATTTTTGTGGGAGCATCCGACAAGGGACTTGTTTTCATTTAATTTGGCCAATGGCTTCAACACCCACAATGGAAAGATGTTAAATCTAATTAGTTGATGAATAAGAGGTCTTGTGAATTAAGGGACAGACTGAAAAATACTCAGCATGAACTCCTCTCTGATTCTGAATTCTATTCTAATAATTCGCTCACTTTGTACCATTCACTGAATACTAGCGATTTAACTATTTACTATTAATCTACAGACTGGTTAAAGGATCTTTATGTACTGTATGTATTTTGTTTTACCTGAAGAGGGTTTTATGCTAAAACTTGGAAGAATTCTATTTGTTATGGTTCCTTTTGAATAATATTTCCGTAAATATATAAGCTGTCTGATTTTCAAGCTTAAAAGTTGACATTTAAACAATTTTGAGTTTTAAAAAAATGGCATCAAAATGCTTTAAAAGCACTATGTGTTCTTAATGAAAATAAAAAAAATTAAGATGCCCATTTAGGAAAAAATTGGTTAGAAAAAGTAAAGTACAGTTAAAAACCAAACTGCTTTAGTTTAGCTGAAACCTACACACACAATTTCTACTGTATATAAATCTTTACTAATAAAATTAAATACTGTTCAAACATATGGCTAAAATGATTCCAAATTTACTCTGATATGTAACAAAAAGTGCTTAAAATCTTGAATAAAATATTACTCTATTTGTTAGTCTTTAATAACAATCTTAAATCTTTTAAAACTAGGAAAAATATAGTTTAATTGCTTTAGGATTTAGAAATCAGATATGATTTATATTTTAAAATCATTATGTAAGGTAGCTCTAAGTTCTACAATTGAACATTGTTTGCTTTCATACAAGACACACATTTCTAACTATAGCTTAAGCAACAAAAACTCAAGCAATACAAAAAAAAAGACATGCCAGAGTTAAATTTCCTTAGGACCTATAACAAAATCAAAAGATCTCATGGATGTAATTTCATCTGGTATCATAAATAAGGAACTTTTAAAGATTTGCATCAAGCTTCCATTAATATAAAGCTTTTAATCCAACTTAGTTTGAAGTTGAAATCATGGTCTGAACAATAACTGGGTACTTTGTGTTAAAGATAAAAGAGCTACAGAGCTATCTCATTGGGCATTGGTATTTTAGATATTACAGCCATAAACAGATGTGATGTACGATAACTTTATATTGCTGAAATCTCTTTGCAATGCCTAAATGAAATCAATGAGTCTCATTCCTTTTCAGTTTTCCACTTATTAACTTTTTTCCAGTCAGCAGTTTATTCCAAGAGCTCATTCTTAGACTAAGTAAATGAGAGCAAAACTATAGTCTGTACAGTGCTCACATTTCAGTAGTTCTAAAAATCCTGATTTTGTGTTTTAAATGATACATCACATGCTAATAACAGTGTCTGATAAAGCCTTAATTTTATATTTGGATTAAGAGGATATGGAGAATCTGTCAAAAATACTGAAAGGGAATAAGAAATTGAGTAAATGAAAACGTTAACCCTATTCAAAAGTAAGAGGAAATGTTGAAACTAGGGCAGACAGGCTACACTAATTATATGAGAAGAAGTAGGAATTATCCAATTACTAGCTTTTTTTTCTGATATAATAATCTTCAGGATATTTAATTATTGTGTATATTGATACCTAAAATATGTTATTTCTGTGGTTGGAATCTCTTTTAATCCTAACCTTTTGTGCTAGTCAAGTTTGTTCAGTTAAAAGAAACAACAATCAGGGGGCTTCTCTGGTGGCTCAGTGGTAAAGAATCCGCCTGCCAATGCAGGACACAGGTTCAATTCCTGATCCAGGAAGGTCCCACATGCTGTGGAGCAACTAAGGCTGTGCGCCACAAGTACTGTGCTTTGGAGCCTGAGAGCTGCAACTACTAAAGCCCACACACCCTAGAGCCCGTACTCCACAAGAGAAGCCACACAGTGGGAAGCCCCCGCACTGCGAGTAGCCCCCACTTTCCGCAACTAATGAAAAAAGCCCGCATAGACTTGCTGCAACTAAAGAAAAAGCCCGCAGAGCAACGAAGACCCAGCACAGCCATAAATAAATAAACAACAAAGTTAGGTCTTCTGATATTGAGCCCTATTAATATTTTTGGCAGGTAGTAGTCTTATTATCTTTGTGTGAAATAAAAAAATAGTAATAAAAATAGTAATTATTTCATCTATGAAAGACAAATGTATCTACAAATCATTACTATAAGCTGCAGATGATCTTAGTGCTTTTGTTGTAACTGATAATGTCAGGAAAAGTTCTCAGGAACAAAGCTACTTCTGTGATCAAGGAGACTATTTGGTTAACCTGCCCATGTAGAATTCATATCACTAGTAATCTTGGAAGCACTTGGAAGGTTGAGAGCAGAACTTTCTGTATTACTTTTATCCTGCCATCAAGTCGTCGTCTTCTACTCTCAGTTAATTCTGGCTCACCTTAAATATTTCAACTACTTCACAAAACTCCCAAACTACTGATTGAAATGAAATATGAAAAGAGCGATAGGTGCCAAGAAAAAGAAAAATAAAAAAAAACCTTGCTAATTCTCACTTCCTACACTGGGAAGCTAATTTATGTTCTAAACTAGGGACTGGCAAAGTATGTCTGTGGTCCAAATCTGGTCCTGTTTTTTATTTTATTTTTTTAAGCTAATAAAGGAGGTCCTTTCTATAAATAAAGCTTTATCAAAGCACAGACACACCCATTTGTTTTTGTAACACCTATGGGTGCTTTCATGTTACTGAATCAGAGTTAAGTAATTGTGATACAGAGCATATACCCTGCAAAGCTGAAAATATTTACTATCTGACCTTTTACAGAAAAAGTTTCTGGCTCTTCTTGTCTATAACGCTAGGAGAGAAAGTAACATCATATTCAAAACCTGGAATTAAAATGGTGACCTCTAATAAATGCCCAGGAGAACAAAAATCCATTACATCAAAGATTTTATTTGCACGTTCTATGGACTTCCTAGAAAGGTTTAGCAGACTAGTTCTACTCTCTACAGAAAAATAAATGGAATGATGAAAATTAAATATTGAGGGAAGTTGACTTTACAGATTCTAAATGGTGATACAGAATTGCTGATAAACTGCTATTTCTGTGGTTACTTTGTAATTGTGGCCATGTAAACCTCCATTTGTAGGGGTCTAAGAAATATTAACTTAGGTTAACACAGAGGAAAAGTATCTTTGCGACCCCATGGACTGTAGACCACCAGGCTCCTCTGTCCATGGAACTCTCCAGGCAAGACACTGCAGTGGGAAGCCATTCCCTTCTCCAGGGGATCTTCCCGACCCAGGGATCGAATCCAGGTCTCTTGCACTACAGGCAAATTCTTAATCGTCTGAGTCACCAGGGAAGCCCCCCAAATAACAATTTATGTTAATACAGAGGAAAAAAACATAAACTACCAGAAAGTTAAGCAAGACAAAAAAAGAAGTGTTTCCAGAATGTAAAATTGTGTCATTTCTTAGTCATTAACAGTTAGAATACATGAAGGTGAGACACATACAGGCAGGAGATTAACTCTTGGAGATGGCTGGCAATAGTTACAACAATATGTTCTCCAAATTACACACTCTCTCAGAACATGAAAAAAGCTGTCAGGCATGTAAGCAAGGCTCCTGGTAGTACTGATGGAAGCCCTCAGACACGAATAACAGCCACCAGGATAAATTTTCCTCAACAATATGCCTAACACTTAGCTGGGACAGTCAATGGCTGACTGTGATTTTAATTTCATTCCATCCTTTGGTCTTTTGCTGAAACTGAGAAATGAGTATTCACAGCTAAAAAGTTCATTTCAGAAGGATGGGAATTTAATACTGACTCACTTGACACTGTCAGATCTTGTCAGTTAATAATATTTGAGGGTAAGCCTGGCAGAAACATCTGCATCTCCATCTCATTAGTGATTACATCTGGATGGGTTGGACATAGCAGATCCTGGCAGATTTTCCCCAGCTCTGTGTTCTCTAAGAAGGTTATAAAAACTGAAAGAAGACCTTGATAGATAAAATAAGCAACTAAGTTGCTGCAGCACTGGTGCTGCTTCTCAGACTATGTCAGATTCACCTCATGTTTCAGAACTCTATTTTTTCTATATTACCTTCAGTTTTTTTCCTTTTTAAAGAATATCTCTGGCAACTCTGAAACAAGCAGCATATTCCTAGTGGATATAATGGAAGCTACTTTCTTAATTACAAGTTTCAGGGCAATATCTAATGAAACAAATTTCCCCTCTACAAGTCCTTTTAAATACTAGGTTTTTATATGGCTTTGGAAGAATGGATTTTGAAAAATTTCTTTTCCAACTTGTATCCAAAGTTGATAAAAACAACCTCCCAAAGACAGAAGTTCCATTTCATACAAACTCTACATTTATTTAAGAGGATCCAGAGATATAGCTGGTAGGCTGCAGTCCATGGTGTCGCTAAGAGAGGGAGACGACTGAGCGACTTCACTTTCACTTTTCACTTTCATGCATTGGAGAAGGAAATGGCAACCCACTCCAGTGTTCTTGCCTGGAGAATCCCAGGGACGGGGGAGCCTGGTGGGCTGCCGTCTATGGGGTCGCACAGAGTCGGACACGACTGAAGCGACTTAGCAGCAGCAGCAGAGATATATCAAATGTTGTAGCAGATAAAGTGAAGTAGGAGCAGTGAGCTATTAACAATGAAGAATTAAAAATGATTAAGATGTGAGGATTTACAAGTCCTTCTTCTGAATAAGGATAGATGGTATTTCAGCAAAGTAATAATTTATATTTGCAACAAATGCTATCTTATTATAATATTAAAATTATTTTGCTACTATCACTAGTAGTGATAAAAATACTGCCTTAAATTTCTATGAATTCAGTAATTTATAAATGTTTTTGCATTTATTAGTTTATCAACAGCAACAAAAGTTAATTTTAAAAAAGCCTGAGAGTCCCTTGGACTGCAAGGAGATCCAACTAGTCCATTCTGAAGGAGATCAGCCCTGGGATTTCCTTGGAAGGAATGATGCTAAAGCTGAAACTCCAGTACTTTGGCCACCTCATGCTAAGAGTTGACTCATTGGAAAAGACTCTGATGATGGGAGGGATTAGGGGCAGGAGGAGAAGGGGATGACAGAGCATGAGATGACTGGATGGCATCACTGACTCGATGGACGTGAGTCTGAGTGAACTCCAGGAGTTGGTGATGGACAGGGAGGCCTGGCGTGCTGCGATTCATGGGGTTGCAAAGAGTCAGACACAACTGAGCGACTGAACTGAACTGAAATTTTAAGATCTTCTGATATTAAAAAACAAAAACACAGTTGTTAAGATATGCAGGCATCTAACGTCACCCATGTCGCTGAAAACATTGTTCTTAGGAAACCAGGCAGCCTTGTTTGATGTTTACTTCAGCAGCTCCAAAATGAATATAAATGACTCCCTGACATGTGAATGTAAAAATCTGGAACCAATCCTATTTTACAGAACACAAGACTTCAGCATTTGGGGCACCTAATTATTTCGATGATAGCTGAGTGTTAGCCTTGATCACATGGTTTACAGTCAGAAATCTGTTTCATAGGAGAATATTTCACAGCATGCAATGAATCTTAAGAACCATGATATAAACATGCAAACACATGGTTTCAATTAAATAGCAGGTTCAAAAAAAGCTTCATTACTTTAAAACATAATTTATATAAAAAATAAGTTAAGACATTCAACACAGAATTTTCGATTTGCACGGCTGCAGAATGCTACTTTTCCCTACTTTAAAGAATTACCATGCTTTTAAAAAGATGGATTGAATGATTTTATTCTCTTCAGGCGTTAATCTAAAATCGTTTCCTTTCATTGTCACTTAAATTACAGCCATTCTCAAAACTACCTCACATTTTTTTCTTTGGGAAAAAAACTTAAATTTGGACTTGTACAAATACTATTGTGTTCCGTTCTATTGAAGGCTGGTTCCAAATTTATTAAACAGTTTTTCTATACCAGAACCCGTGAAAATCAGTCTTGCTTTCTTGCTTTTGCTATGAAGACTTTCTACACATTGTTTCAATGTTCCATCAATTTATTATACATCCGAAAAAAAAAAATTCAAGTTTAAGCTAATATGATCTCTGTATAAAGTTTCTGTTTTTTGCACATGATCATAGCAGGATTTTAAGGTCAAATGCTCAGCCAATGACCCTGTCCAAAACAGTAAAGAAATTCTTAAAAACCAATCTACCTTGTTTATAAAAAGAAGGACCCTCTCCCTAAAAGATTTCACAAAAGACATTTAGGAAAACATGCTTCAGGGGTTATTTCAAAAAGCATGAGCACTATTTTACCATTGAAGCAGATCGACTGCTTGTAACAAGGCCTGATCCACCGTAGTTTGAATTGAGGCTTCCGATTGGTGCATTATGCGATGGTCCCAATAAACTGTGTATATCACTGTGACCAGCAGGCAAACTGGTAGAAGGTCCCACGGCATGGTTCCTCAGCACATGGATAGCATCATCCAGTCTGTCCAAACGATCCTCCATCCGAGATTGCTGTAGGGATTGAAAGAAGACATGGAGGTTACTGCTTTTATCTGTTGCATGCATTAAATTGCTATGATTTCTACTTTGGGATATACAGAAGACAGCAAGTGAATATGCAACATCAAGTAGCTTCAAAAGAAACTACCTGTATTATAAATAAACAATCAAAGAAAGGATATTTGTAAACTATGCTAAATTACCAAAGCTTCAGAAGCAAATCACTGCTTCATAAAAATCTATTTATCAGTCTAGCATGAGGTTATTTCTTTTAGCATCTACAAAAGCTGAAGGCTACTCTACAGTATCTGGCATTCAATTATCATTGATAAAAAAGATAACCTGTATTTTAACATCAAAACGAGGGCAACTTGGGGAAGGGTCCTCAAATCCATCAGATTTAAGTTGTAATTTTGTTTTAAGTGAATATTTAATACCTATCTGAAATGGTGACCATATCCAAATGTGCTCTTTTCCCAAAACTGATGAAATGATATCTGTCTGTGGATATATACATGCTCCATACACAAACATATTAGAATTTAAAAAACCAAAAGCACATGCCAGTAGAGCTCTTTTAAAAAGAATCATACTCAACAATATATGAGAACAAAGGCCTATTCTTACATATTGTTACAAAAACGAAAATAGTCATTGTTTGATTTTAAAAGACTCTGGAGTCTGCACAGGCTTGAAGATTTTAAATGGATAATAGGAAGTATAATTAACTGAAACACAAAAAAGGCACCATCTAAAAGAAATAGTACCTCACAGACATCCTTTAAGAAGGACATTGCATCTTGCAAATGCTCGTGAAGTTGCTGCTCAACTCGATTTTTCTGGCAAAGTCAAGACAGAACAGGAGGCAAAGCACAGGTTAAGATTAACTCCAAAAGAGATGAGGAAATAGCTGATGTGCATGTCAGCATAACATGTTAGTAAAGTTAACGCGGAGACCTGCAAGATCTACTTTGTATTAAGGTATGAGAAGGCTGGGATTTAACAGCAAAGTTATAAGGTTAGCATCTAAATAGCACACATTGCTTATATTTGCTTAAATGTGAGAAGAAAACTTTCCTTTAATTTAAAATGTTCTGTTAGTCACAGAAAAAGAACTTTTCTATTTGCAACCTGGAATTACTGAATAGCATGACTTAGCATTCCATCAAGTCATCCTTAGTTTGTTTTTATAATGCTTCGTAATTCTGTGGTAAGCATAGAAAGGCAACAGTAGTTAACATCCTACCACAAATTCTTCATGCTCAATACCTAGACAGGCTCCTTTATTCTACTGCCTTGTCTGTCTATGGTTCTATCAATACAATTTACACATTTTTTAATAAAAAGAGAATGTGGAAAACAATACTCTTCATGACAAAAATAACTGATGTTGCATTTAAAACTTTTAATAGAAATGTAATCAACTATACGCAGTATCATATGAGAAAGAGTAAAATACAATCATTTTGCATTGCTCAACTAATTTTCTCTTACTTGGTCTCTGGGTTTTTTTCCCTTTAAACTTCCTTTACACATAAACATAAAATTACAGTAAAATTAAACCCTAGATCTGTCAAAGAAGCAAGAATCCTATAACACTATTTTAAAACCAGCTGTCCTAAAACCAATGTCCCAAAGAACAGATGGCAAAAGGCACACCCGATGTGTCTCATATTGTTCAGCTAAATCAGGCCATTTGTTAGCAAAGAATTCATGTGTAATGCTATCCTACTGTTTTTTCATTGTTACTCAAGATTTTCTGGGGGAAAACAAAAAAACAAAAATCAACTCCATACTATTAGACGAAATAGATCTTGTATGTTTCTCAGAGGCTCTTACCAGGGAGTGGAGTGAGTTTTCATAGCTTGGGGATGAAGGAGCTTGACCTCCAGGTCTGGGCCACTGACTGGTACCTGTTGAAACAAAACCCCAAAGCACCCACACACCTTGGTTAACTCAGTGATCTTGATAATGTTCTGAAGGAAAGGGCAGAGATATACTATTGCTAAGTGTGTACAAATTTATGTGAAAATTTTTGTTCAGTCTTCAGCATGGTATTGGCTACTGATAAGCCCAACGCATTAAAATTTTTTTCATTATTAAAATAATGGAGGGAGTTGAGGGAATAAACTATACTTTAACATGTAACTACTTTTATGTTTACATGTTCTTCACACTTTGTCCACATGCACATGAATCTTGAGAAAATGTACTTAAAATATACATAATTTAAATTCTGCCCTTCTATCATATTTTACAGTCTTTATGATAATGCTATTAATGATTTACATTAATATTCACCTGATTCTCTACATCATAATTTGCTTAACCACCATTACCTCACTGCTGGACACTTTGGTTGCTTTCATTTGGCTATTATGAATAGTAATTGAGTATCACTATATTATGAATGATAAAAAATGCTGTGTTTTCCTTTTGGGGAACATGTCTAAGGATAAATAGCATTTCTAAGTTAAAAGGTACGAACATATTTATGATCCTTAATTCATTAAGGCCAAAATTACTTTCTAAAGGGTTATACTGATTTGTGCCTCTAGTAACACACAAATGCACCAATTTCAAAAGACCGCAAATACATTTAGGTTTTTTTGCTAAAAATTTTCCCAACATAATTTATATAAAAACATATTTAGGTTGGAAAATATTATCATGAAAATTTTATTAAACGTTTACTCTTCAACTTTAGAAAAGCAGCAATATTATTAAAAAAGGATACAGAAAGAAAGGATACAAGTTCAGAACAGAAAGAATAAAAAGAAAAAAACACAAGAAAAAAAAAAGACTAATTTATGTACTGGGGAGAATGCAGTGTCTTAAAATAGCTTTAAAAAGAAAAAGACAAAACAACTGATCAAAAATCTTTACTATTTCATAACTGCATTTGAAAATAAATTATGTATATAAAATAATGAAGACCATTCAATTAAATACATAGTATTGTTCTTAACCAAAGCTTCAGTAACAAACTGAATTATATTAGAAATCTAAAGTTAGAAAAGTTGAATGTTTACTTAATTTGTCTCAGTTCAGTTCTGCTCAGTCCTGTCCAACTCTTTGCGACCCCATGAATCGCAGCAACTATGTTCCACCACAGCTTGTTGTTTTAGGTTAATTTGCCACATTTAGGAAACTAAAAACTTAAGGTAAATCAGAACTATTATAGTTCACTTTAGCTGAACAATCTAGTATTTGTATTCCTATTAATCATTTATATTTTGTTAAGTTGAAAAGTTGGATACATAAGATTCCTAATAACTTGATTATATTTTCTAATCATATGGATATTACTAAATATGATTTACATATTTAGTAAATATGTAAATTATAAATGTGATTATACAAAACTTTTTAAATATTAAAATTATAAGAAAAATATATGCTATATATACTTCATCAACTAACAATTTCTTTTACTTGGAAGCAAATTACAAATTATTCTGTCCATTAAAGGTAACCTGCTAGACATACAAATATAATCATAATTTAACTACACAAATTATGGACAGTCTAAAATTACTCATTGAAACAGAAGCATGTGGGCTAATTTTACATTTAGCAAGTAGAATTTAGCAATCAGAAAAATCCAGTAACTGACTACATGAAGAATTCATATAAAAGGAACCAGGAACTTTCTTGGTGGTCCAGTGGTTAAGAATCCGCCTTTTCAGGCTGGGGATGAAGGTTCGATCCCTGGTCAGGGAACTTAGACCCCACATGTTGCGGGGCAACAAGGCCTGACTGCCACAAGTAGAAAAGTCAGTGCACCACAACTACTAAGCCCGTGTGCTTTAGAGCCTGTGCTCCATAGCAAGAGAAGCCTGAGTGAGTACTGCAACTAGAGAAAGTCCTCTTGCCACATCAAAGAGCCAGCAGGGCCAAAGACAAAATCTTTTAAATAAAATAACACTTTACCATTGATTTCAGTATATCGGCTCAGTTCAGTTACTCAGTCGTGTCCGACTCTTTGTGACCCGATGGGCTGCAGCACTCCAGGCCTCCCCTCCCTGTCCATTACCAACTCCTGGAGCTTGCTCAAACTCATGTCCATCGAGTTGGTAATGCTTTCCAAAACTAATGCAGGATTTTGAATTTTTACATAGATAAAGAGGTTAATCATAATCTATTTTTAAAAAGAACTGAAATTATTTTTAAAAGTTTCCTTTAATGTTTACTATATAAATATAAATATATATATATATTTAAAGAA
>NW_011494638.1:5341997-5349043 GCF_000754665.1 Bison bison bison | reverse complement strand
ATACATATATTTTTTTTTTAAAAGAAGGGACTGCAAGACCTTTTTAAAAAAAAAAAAAAGATTTATCTGTTTATTTTTGACTGCACTGGGTCTCTGTTGCCAGGTGCAGGCTTTCTCTAGTTATGGTGAGCAGGAGCTACTCTTCATTGTGGTACACAGGCTTCTCAACACATAGTTTCTCTTGTTATGGAGCCCGGGTTCTGTAGTTGTGGCACATGGGCTTACAGCATGTGGGATCTCCCTAGACCAGGGATCAAAACTGTGTCCCTTGCTTTAGCAGGTGGATTCTTAACCACTAGACCACCAGGAAAGCCCTATAATATTTTACTTTCAATCATTTTGCTCCATTTTGCCCAACATCCTTGGGTGATCAGCCTGTGACAGGACATTTAATCTGTGTGGATCATTAATGCAAGTTTTATGTTTAAATACTCAGAACTGTTAGCACACATTTGCTTTACAAAACGCAATTTTTGTGGTTCTTTAGTAGCTTAGTATTGAGGAATGAGATGTGTGCACAGAGTTACTCAGGTAAGAAATCACCTATATTCACTATTTTTTGATAGTGACATGAAGTATTTATGCTATGGTCTACTTCAAAATGTTAATTTATTAAACTGGAAAAACATACACATACTCAAACCTTTTAAAAAAAATTATAGATTAGGCTGCCCCACTTGAGACAAACTTGATTAAAGTAGAATACTAACATGGTTAAATCATCTATATCTGTTTGAATTTTATACAAATGCCAGGCTGTATTTCATGAACTGAGCTCTTTAAAGCTCAGTCATTTAAAAAATTCATGCTATTGGTCACAAAGGGGATGGCTGGATAGTTAAGATAGACTGCATTAGTTCAACAAAGGCCATCCTATGTCTGGTAAAGCTCAAAAAAGGGCATGGAAGTTTAATGGATACTGAGAATCAGTGGACCTGCATTCTGGTTGATATGTATTATCAATTAGTTTAGAATACTCACCATAAAATAGGTACTCAGTTTTTTTTAGTTTTTGTTTTTAATCTGCCTTTACAAGGCCAATGAGGTAAAAGATACGAACACACAGGGTTTGTGAGCCTAAAAGATCTTTCTGACAATGAAATATTATTATTATTTCTTTGTGATGAAGAAACCAATCATGTACCAATGATGAAAAAAGACACACAGACTTTTGTAATTCTGGCCTGCTGCTGCTGCTGCTTAAGTCACTTCAGTCGTGTCCGACTCTGTGCGACCCCATAGACGGCAGCCCACCAGGCTCCTCCGTCCCTGGGATTCTCCAGGCAAGAACACTGGAATGGGTTGCCATTTCCTTCTCCAATGCATAAAAGTGAAAAATGAAAGTAAAGTCGCTCAGTCGTGCCCGACTCTTAGCGACCCCTGGACTGCAGCCTACCAGGCTCCTCCATTCATGGGATTTTCCAGGCAAGAGTACTGGAGTGGGTTGCCATTGCCTTCTCCAAATCCTGGCCTACTGATGGTCTATTAGTCATGGATAAGAACTGTGGGGTTGTGAAAGGAATTCAAGTTCTACACAGAGACCACAATGCTACAGAATACTTTTGACACTAGACAGATCTGGATCATTGTCTTTTTAAAACCTACTGGATGAATAAAATATACAGATCGATTTAGAATCATTTTGATATCATTATCTTTAGTTTGTACTCACCAGCTGTAGCACTGTTACACAAATAATGGAAAAAAAGTGCAAAGGGCAGAAACCTAAGGGGTTTCCCAGAGAATAGGTTATTTCCTCCCTTCCTTCCCTGTCACGTGATACCTGGCTGTAGACATATGTAGAGGTTTTGGGCTTATACATTCTTCCATTAGATAAGGGCAAGCTTTCAACTGTTTATATAGTTAACAGATTTTGTAATTGTCCTGGGCTTTGCCCTGAGCTTTATATTAGTGACCACCCCCAAAAGTTAGCTGTTATCCAAGAAGGATTATAATAAACTTATTACCTAGCACTGAAATTTACTATTTTCAGAAAACAAGTTAGCTGACAAGGATAAGAGAATCGAATTATTTGGTTAGAAAATATGGAAAGGCTTTCTGTAATCACTAAATCTAAAATTCACCTAGTATTTTGGATCTGTTTTTGCTCTGACTGGGATTTAGTAATACACCACCCTAATAAAATTGGTTAATAAATTTAAAGAATAGATAACATCATTTTGTGTGGCTGAGAGAAATTCTGAGGACTATTTACCATGCATTTTCTTATTTTGTTAGTTGTTTCTCTTTGTAATCTCACCCTAAACTCAAACTTTCATGATACACTGCAACCTTAGAAAAGGTTGAACAATCCTCAGTGCAGCACTGAATGCTCTGCTTTCTGCAATCTGGCCCCAGCCAACCTTCCCATTTGAGGCAAAGCTCTTCATATATGAAGAGCTCATGATCAGTCATCTCAGTAACTCTGAATGAATAGGTCATACACTTTCCACATCTTGACCTCTGTAGTACTTCTTCTTTTAAACTCAGAAAGTTCTTTCTCCTTTATACTCTCTTTATGAAATGTATCTGGATAACTGTAGTTTAGAGTGAATTCTGATGGTTCTATTTTCATGTGTTTATTTCTTATTTTCTCAACTAAACTGAAAACTTGCTGAAGTCAGGTTAACTGCTTTAAAAATAGGCATACTGACAGATGACAAAAATAAGTATCTCATTGATGAAATGAGTCCAAACTGAGGAATCTTCCCTATCTCTCCTCGCCCCCATCCTCTTTGCTTTTATTGCGGGTGTTCCAAAGATTGCTACTGAGTGCTGCAGTTATTAGACTTTTATTGACTGATATTCCAGAATTAGGTAAAGAACGGTTTTGTCTGCTTTCCAAGTTTCTTTAGTAAACACATTCTCTTAATTGAAATACTCATGTCTTTTCCCAAATGACAACTGTATTAGACACAGCCATACTTCTCTTATACCTTGCTGCTAGAGCCCAGATTTTGTTCAGAAGGTGGCGGGGTGTCTATCCTTTCCTACTGTGAACCTGCAAAGAGTAATTCTACCTTAGCTCTTGGGATAAGTCCTAACAACTAAGACAAATATGGTGGTCTCATTTCTGTTAAGTAACTGTTAGGCCCAGTACTGATCAATGAATCATGAGGGAAAACCTGTTGAAGAGGCTTCCGGAGAAAGATTCTGAAAAGACATATAACAGATGGTCCTCTGACTTCCCTGGTGGCTCAGACGGTAAAGCGTCTGCCTACAATGTGGGAGACCCGGGTTCAATCCCTGAGTCGGGAAGATCTCCTGGAGAAGGGAATGGCAACCCACTCCAGTATTCTTGCTCCCTCCCCCAAAAAGGGGGCTCAAAGAAATACTGGAGAAGGAAATAGCAACCCACTCTAGTATCCTTGCCTGGAGAATCCCACAGACAGAGGAGCCTGGTAGGCTACAGTCCATAGGGTCACAAAGAGTTGGACACAACTGCGTGACTTGACTTCACTTTTCACTTTTCTTACAGGAGACATGGTTATATCTACATAGTATATAGATACATATACTACATGTAGTATATATATCTATATACTACATGTAGTAAAGATACTACATGTAGTATCTTTAACTGCTGTCTTGCCACCATCTTGAGAAAGAATTTCAAAGAAATAGAGCAGGAGTCCAGACTGGTCCAGGAACTTGCCCTGCTATAGGCTTTATACAAGATATCCCAAATCTCCTTACTATGTAATCCACTCCAGACAAAGAGTTTGTCTTTCCTTCAGCCTGAAGTATCTTAACTAAAATATTATAATCATCTTAGATGTTTTTTTCTCATAAGCATTTTCTATTATTACTACTACTGAAAAGTTCCCAAGGAACATGAGCAGGATTTAAACAAGAATGATGAATGCCTTAGAAACTGCCTATGTTGTAACTATTCTTAGATGGTCTGTGTTGAGTTGGACTGATGTTCAAGCATAAGAAACAGGGCAAGTGTAGAGAGCACATGTGGAGAAGGCAATGGCATCCTACTCTAGTACTCTTGCCTGGAAAATCCCAGGGACGGAGGAGACTTGGGGGCTGCAGTCCATGGGGTCGCTAAGAGTCGGACACGACTGAGTGACTTCACTTTCACTTTCATTGGAGAAGGAAATGGCAACCCACTCCAGTGTTCTTGCCTGAAGAATCCCAGGGATGGGGGAGCCTGGGGGGCTGCCCTCTATGGGGTCACGCAGAGTCAGACACAACTGAAGTGGCTTAGCAGCAGCAGCAGCAGAGAGCACACGGGGTGGGATATTTTACTTTCAACAATGGGCCACTGCCACACAAAGTACAAAATAATTTGCACATATTATTTAGGAGCTCTGGTTTGCTCTATCTTACTCACTTTTCTTTCAACTGTGAAAACTTTATTACACAGTGCTTTCCCTTTTTCCTCCTCCCTTTCCATATCTGCTCTGTCAATCCTGGATATGTGTGTGGGAATATGTGTGTGGGGATATGTGTGTGTATGTGGTTATAAGAAGAAAACACTAGATAGGAGATGAGAGAGAGAGAGATGCACCTGTATAAAATTAGTCTTTGATTTGCCACTTCAACACGAATATATAAAAATATTTTTCTTTGAGTATGACAACTGAGTTGAAAAAGAAATCTATTATTACCTTCACTACATAATCCAACAGTTCACAGATTTTCATTTATCAGCTGAATTCAAGGCAGAAAGAGGATACCATTCATTAAATATCAAATAAAAATGAAGGAGGAAATGTGAGATTTTACTTTGGACCATTATTTTTTGAAAAATGTCTAAGTCTCTGATTCCTCATTTTTCTGATATTTCTTCACAGATGCTGAGCATCTCTGCTGCCTACCTTCCCAACCAATGTTCAGGAAAACCAAAGGACACTTTATAGCTATCTTACTGGGCAGAGGAGAAGAGGCAGTGGGAACATATAGTAAGGGCCAACATAGCTACCTGAGATGAAAAAGTGGAATGGGCTGTGGCAAAAATAACACTGATAACTTCAGTAAAACTCTGCCAAGACAGTGAATATGGTTAAAGTTACATCATTGTTCCTGTAATTTCATCCCTCTGTTAAACAACAACTCTAAGTCAATGGGTCTTTCATAGTCCTGTCTATACGGGGAACAGCTGTTCTACTTTTACTAGACAGCTGAAGCCATGGTGTCTGAGAAAGTGGCAGAACCACTAATAGCTGAAAGCAGCTGCCAGCAGTTCATCATTTCCACACTGGAATGCTTCTTAGCAGAGTCACAAGGCTAACTCACAGAGCACAGGTGATAGCCAGAGCCCTGATATATCAGAGCCCTGAATTTCAGAAATCCTGAACAATGCAAAAAGGCTTGACAGCAACAACAATGCCACATGGCCTGAACTAGTGACCTGATCAGGAATACAGAATTGTTTCTGAGGTCAACTGTTGGAGGAAAATGGCAATTTTTACCCAGTTGTCTAATGTCTTTTCCTTAGAATGAATACATTTCTTCTTCAGCATGCTTTTTCTCCAAACAATGCTCAGGAAAATATATTCCAAGTTTTATAGCTTAACAAATGCAAGCATTTCCCTGTAATTTTATTTCTAATATATTGAAGTATTCCTATTTACATGAATAACAATTGTATCTCAACAAATTTATACTGTAGGATACTATCTGGAACTTGTTAAAGCTGCTGTTAAAAAAAAAAAGGAAAGCACAACACAAGACTGAACATTTATTTAACTCTACTAACAATATTCACCCACATTCATGAGTTGTTTTCTTCAGCAAAAAAAAAAAAAACCCTCCAATATTCCACATAAATATATATATATATATGTGAAATATAACTCAGTGGACTTAAAAATAAGGAATAAGTCATATGTACTTCTAAATAGATTATTTTATTTTCTATGCTAGCTTATCAAATTTTTAAATTTATCTCCTTCTCTATATTTTACTTTCATCTCAATTGCCTAGCCTTATTTTTTATCCTGTTGCAATAATTTAATTATTGCAAATTATTTTAAGAACCAAAGGAGATACAAATAATTCAAATAGCAAATATTTGAACATTCTCCAAAATGAACTCAGGAGAAGGCTCTTTTACATGCTTTCTCAAAACAAATGATTTTTGTGTGTGTGAGTCTTTACTATATTTTATTGAAAAGTAAACTTCAAATATTTTCAAGTAGCCCCATATATGTTATCAAGTAGTTATATAAAACAAAAGCTTACCTGTGAGAGGTGAGGGTGATCCAACTGGTGTTGATGGATTTGATGGAAAACTACTGCTGGTATGGTCAGGAGAATAAATCTAACCAGAAAACAAAGACAAACACATCAATATGTGACAAAAGCAAAAATGTAAATCCACTGGCACAGAGATATTTTTGTAGTCTAAGATGCCACCCTTAAGACTCATGAGTGAGAAATTGTTTAATAAATTTTAGGACTACTCCATTACATAAAAACTACAGAAGTCTCAGTTTTAAAACTAGGATTAAAGAGTATCATAAATATTCTAAAACAAGAGGAATAAATAGATCATAGCTACTTCTTTATTATCCTAGTTGAAAATAATTTAAATTTCCAATTGCTAGAACAAAAAAGAAGTGAGTATAAATATAAAATCAACAAGTTTGATAATCAATCTTTCTAGAATATACTATCTAAATAAATTTTATCTATTAGAAATAATCTTTGTTGTTGCTGTTTAGTCAGTAAGTAGTATCTGACTCTTTCATGAACCCATGGATTGTAACCCTCCAGGCTCCTTTGTCCATTGGATTCTCTAGGCACTGCCATTCCTTCTCCAGGGGATCTTCCCGACCCAGGGATCAAACCTGCATCTCCTGCACTGACAGGCGGATTCTTTACTACTGAGCCACCAGGGAAGCCCCAAAAATAATTTTAGGAAACTGTTATTTTTTGAAGAGACTAGTTCTTGCCTGGAGAATCCCAGGGATGGGGGAGCCTGGTGGCTGCCGTCTATGGGGTTGCACAGAGTCGGACGCGACTGAAGCGACTTAGCAGCAGAAGCAGTCCTTGAAAATAGTTTTAAAGGCCCCCCCCCCCCCAAAAAAAAA
>NW_011494638.1:5315861-5341897 GCF_000754665.1 Bison bison bison | reverse complement strand
CAAAAAAAAAAGATTTAAAAAAAGTTACCCCTTATTTCTTTTAAAAAGTTCTGTTTGATTAACATTTTTGCTAAATTTAGCTCCTAATGATGTGGATTGTAAAAAAAAAAAAAAAATTAAACTTGCTTTTAAAGGATATTTTGTAACCTTTGATGAAAGTGAAAAAACGCTGGAAGTTCTTCAAAAAATGTTCCCCAAGTAATTTATAGACTTTACCACCTAAGAGTTTAACATATAGGGATGCATATATTTTTGTATTTTGGCTAAAGGTTTTGTTGCAATACTTTATTTCACATTGCTGAAAAAAAAATAGTAACAGAAATTCATTCAAGCTACATAATCAGCCATAAACATTTAAAATGCCTCCCTAATCCATATACCAACAATTCCCAGGAGCTCTTCTCTAGGACAGTCCCATTACTATAATAGGAATCATAAATCATCTCAGCACTTAGGGCAGATAAATCAACTTCTTTGGAGAATCTGTGGCCAAATATTTTAAAAAGGAAAACTACTTGTGGGTGCAAAGTGTCATCCAATAGAAATAATCTTGCTCTGAATAAGTTGAGAGCTCTAATAAATTTAAAGATGCCCAAATTACAGCATATAAGAGGTCTCAGCACTGGTTTTAAAGACAGTGTAATATGTTGAAAAAGCCAGATACTATGAAAGGCCCATGTAAAACAAAATTCTACAGGCCATAATCATCAAACACTAGCACTAATTAAATTGTTAAGCACTGATTATAAATTAATATTTCTATATCAATTTGCTTGATGTTATTAAATTATAATTGGAAATCTCTTTTACACACCAACTCTTTCTGAAGAGCCAATCTAGAAGTCATATATACAGATTGGAAAGTAGTTTTATTTTTTTGTCATACCATGCAGCTTTCAGGATCTCAGTTCCCTGACCAGGGGTTGAACCCAAGCCCCCAGGAGTGGAAGTGCTGAGTTCTAACAACTGGACTGCCAGGGAATTCTTCAGGTTGCAAAGTCATTTTAGAAAAACAGAGTTATCAAGAAGATGTCAAAAGACTTTTAGGAAGACTTAGTAATAAGGAAGTGGTATGCTATAACATCAGTGTTGTTGGTTTTAAGCTGTCAAAGTGGTCACCTTTTAAAAGTTGTTACTTTTCACACATGTGAAAATTAACGAAAAGGTTATACTTTGGTTCCTAATACATACAGTGATTTATTTCAACCATAATTAGGTGAGGTTACCAAACTCCAACAAAAACATCTCAACATATACCTTTATTTTTGTAAATCATTATTTCCTGTATTTAAGATGCATATAATTATAACTTTTATGAACAACTGATGCTGACTACTATGAAATATGTCTTGACTATAATATTGGTAAGGGAGGGAAGGATTGATAGCACTGATGGTGGGTGGCTGAGGAGTGAGAGAAGTTCCAGTTCCATGCAAAACTCTGACTAGCATAAACTAGACCTACTTGCTGACTTTAAATTTCCTTGTCTGTATGAATTAACTGCATGAAAGCACTGGAGAAATAGCATTCCCTCTGTGTCATACCTCCCCGCTTTGTTTTCTTCACACTGCTTACATTAATCCCTAATTGTCTAAACTTGTTTTCTTGTCTATCATCTGTCTCTTTTACCCTTTTCCCTAATAGAATGTATGTTCCACAGAGTAAGGACTTCTTTATCTTATTCAGACAAATGCGAATTACACAGCCTTCTGCACTAGCTTCTGATTCTAAAATGGTGCTGGTAAACAAACACTTGCTAAAAGAATGAATGGTATCTTCCGCTTAAGAAGTTGCCATTTGAGTACCTCTTAAACCCCTGGATGTATTTACCTAGGGTCCTTCTTTCTTTTACTCTTGCAGTTCACTTAATGTATGTTTTCTGAGCACTCTAGGCTCAGTTTCCTTTTCTATTTACCTGTGTTTTATCTCTTGGTAATACCATTCTTTATAAAGCATCAACTATGACATCTCTGTGAACAATTCCAAAGTGAACACCTCTATCCTAGCTGCTGTACAGCTCCATCTAGGCCTATCTTTCTTTCATCTCAAGCTCAGTATGTCCAAATGCAAACTTTGCATCACCGCCGCAAGCTTCCCCAACTTTTCATCTCTACTCTTCTGTTTTCTCCATCTCAGTGAGCACCAGCATTCTCACGGTCACCAAAACCACTCTCACTACCCTCTCCCTTCTCCTGCCCCTCTGCGCTTCACACCAGACACCAATGCCCACAACTCTCTATCGTGTTTTTGGGAGAAGCATAAACATTCTCATTGCCGTGACACTACTTCAACTTTTACTAGAACTTGTAGCTCTAGTAAAAGAAGCGGCTGAGCTATTCAATATTCAAGCTTTTACATTTTCAGTTACTCCCTCTCTTTCAGCCACACACAGTTCACTGAGCTACTGCCCTCAGCCAGTTTTGAACAAACCCCACATAGCAATTTCCGTTGCCGACGACAGAAAACAGAGTGACATCTGTCGTATTCCACAATCTGGTCATAGAAAGCCTTTCTACCTTATAATTTACATAAAGCATTATATACAATGTATTTTTTTCATTTTTTGAGCACAGTTTGTCCTTTCAAAAGGCCTGTTTCTTAACTTTTCCCTGATGGATTCTAAAACACGTCAAGGCCCAACTTAACTATAATGTTCCCATTTACACTCACTTTTACCTCCCTTAATATTCTTAGAGTAACTTGTTATTGTTTTAGTCACTAAGTCGTATACAACTCTTTGGTGATCCCATGGACTGCAGCCCACTAGGCTCCTCTGTCCATTGGATTTCCCAGGTCAGAATACTGGAGTGGATTGCCATTTCCTTCTCCAGGGGATCTTCCTGACCCAGGGATCAAACTGGCGTCTCCTGCATTGCAGGTAGATTCTTCACCACTGACCTAGCAGGGAAGCAATCCGTTACCTCTCTGGTCTTTTGCTTCACAGTATGCTTTGTATTACCATTTTTGTATCTCTCTCCTCAACTACAAAGTCTTTGAAGGCAGGGACCTTACACTGTTCAACACTAAATCCATCACTGTCTGTCACTATCTTGCACAAGTAGGTGCTCAACACTTAAACAACAAAAAACCAAAAACCTGAGCGATTAAATTGCACTTGGAATTTGCTACAATACTTTTTGATAAAAAGCTGGATTCAGCAAACAGTAGTATTTATTTCAGCATTTATATAGTGGGGTTCAGTAACAGGAATACCTAAGAGGAGAAACAAGTACTATTACAAAGATGAATTCACTTACGTATTAGTTTTATGGTTATAAGCTTTGAGAACAACAATACAGTAAGGTTCCAATATTTTGGAGAACTAGTCTTGATGTACTAAGCTGTCCACACCACATCATTAGGCAGGTATGGGCTTTTGAGGGTATAAACAGACTATTAATCCTTATTTTCCCTGATAACTCTGCCATTACAGCTTAATAATCCCTAAGCATGTGAAGAACTGGTTTCTTCAAAGAAGGAAGTTTATATTTTAGAGTTATTTATCACCATCTTGCAATGACTAAACAAAATGATATTACATATAAAATGGGTGTGAGCTTTTAAAAAAAATCACTGTGAAAACAGGAGCAGGACCAAAAACATTATCAACATATAATTTCTGATATTTTTATCAAAAACATTCTCCATTTGTATAATAAAAGCCATTCTCTCCACTCACTCATCACACTCCCTGGTTCTACTTTGCCCTAAATTAAAGTGATGACAGACAATTATTATTAATACTTTTCCTGAACTGACAGATAGCCTGGAAAATTATAGGACTTTTTCTTGTCCCTTTTACTTTCATAAAAGGAATGTGTACGTGAGCAACAATATTAAAACAGCAGAATAACACAGTCTTATAGATCAGAGATGATTTCATTAAACTTAACCTTTGTATATTTATTCTATTACCAAATCACATACAGACTATACAGATTCCACAGAAACTGTTGTGCTACTTTAAGAAATTCTAAACCTAGGCTTTTCTTGATGAAGAGCATTCTAAATCAGGAATACATTACTTTTTGTACTTTCTGACCTTGAAGAACTCCTACATAGATGTTTCGAAAGAAAATAAAAAGAGAGAAGAAAAAAGTCAGTTCACTTAAAAAACGGGGATGGGAGTGATTTAGAATCTGGAGCATAAAAACAAATAAGAACTCATTCTGCATGCAGTCCATGGTCCTCATACTGTTAAATGACCAATGATGAATAACTCCCAATACCTTCTGCCAGGCTTAAACGGTAATATGCCTCATTTTACTGCAACAAATGAGGCTCCTCCTCCTATCAGTCATGGTCTATTCCAATCAGCAGGGTGCCAATAAGCCAGAGGCTAATGAAAAGGGCCCCAGACAAAAAAGAAACAATGGAGTGCTCCCAAGCCCAACCCTGGAACTGTGAGCCCAATTTTTTAAGCACTACAGTGCACATTTCAGTTAATCTTTATTATGCTAATGTTATTGAGTCTAAGGAACAAAGAAACTTATTTCATGAATAACTTTTAAACGTCAACTTCCCTGAATTTTCTTTTCTTTTGTTAGAGACTACTGACCATTTAACTATACAGATTAAAATACACGCACACACACATACACACTCTCTATCTCATTTCTCTCTCTCTTTCCTTTGCTCTGAGGTAGAAATCAAAACATAAATTATCACAGAGAAGTCTGATATAATCAACAAAGTTAAACAGTCCTCTTGTTTGATCTCCTCTAAATTAAAGACCAAGTGTTTTGATATGGTATTAAGCACTGAAATAAACCAGATGTTTCTTCCTCTATATAACTCTCCATGGGCACAATCTTAAAGGGTTATTGTCTGGCAAACGTTCAGGGAAACACTGAAATGGCACGAATATCCAGATTTTCCTTCCCTTCTATCTACCCTAGTTTATTATCTAAACTAATGCATAATCCATAGGGCTTTGGGAACTTTGTGTAAATACTTTCATGTACAATTCTCTTTCTAGCTATCCTGAGATTAAGACCACAATTATCCAGGCTTAAACCTAAAATAAAGGAACCTTTGCAAATGTATTATCTGGCCTTCCATGTTTAATCACACAGTATTCTGTGTGCTCTTTAATACCTAAACTGAAGAACAAAGGTTGTACCCTCTGATGTTTCACACATGAAAGACCATCTAAGACATATATCAGACATTCAGGGAGCTAGAAATAAGTACTAAAGACAATAGCATAGCATTTCTCCATCTAAACCTGGATGTTGTATTTAAAACATCACTTTCTAAAGAACTTAAAATTTCAAATACTCATGGTCACAATTTCCAAAGATCTGTAATACCTAATATCAAAAATTCTGATATGAATGTCAGACTTTCAACTGTAATTCTCATAAAATTCCTTCTCCTCATCTCTTCTAATCCTTCCTTCTAATCCTTCCCCAATGTAATGCTTTTGTTTTTCAGGACATTTTGACAGCACTAAAGCAAATATGAGTTTGCAATGGAAGTTAGGGAAAAGAATACGTTGGGGGGAGGTGTCTGGTGTGGAGAAGGGAAGGAGATGGATTGAAGGAAAGGATTTGAAGTGTGCAGACTATGGCATGCAGTGATGGAGCAGATGGAATGCATCACCGTCAGCTATGACAGAAATGATTTATGGAATGACCTGGCTGCTCCTGCCTAGTAACAACACAGGATGACAGAGCTGAGTTTCCATGACAACCAAAGCCCACCCACTAACTAGATTAAACATTCTTCCCTAGCTTCCACTTACACTGGATTTAGATTTTCTTTTCCAAATGCCAACTGGTTCAGCTAGTATATTGGTTATAATATAGGAGAATAGTCAAGGACTTCAAGGGTAACTGAAAAGGAGCTTGAAGGACCACTGAGAACATCACAAATTCCTGCCTGCCTATCTGCCAAGGACCCTTTAAAGAAGTTTTCCTTGAATAAAGTGAACAAAATAATTTTGAGAAAAAAGCCCCTGAAATGTAGGTTGTATTTTTTTTTAAGTTGCCTAATATTAAAAGTTCAGATGTTATTTGTCTTTCTACATGTGAAATATTTGCTACTGAATTCTTACAAATCAGAGGAAGAAATTAGCAAGTAAATTAAATACCTGAGAGGCACTCATTTAATATTACAGAATAATTTTCTTTCAAAGTAGGTAGTTTTCACCACATGGGATAAGTTCAGAAAAAGTGAGACAACTCCCTTTAACCTTCATCAACACCTTATAAAATAACAGTCACTGTAGCATTGGTCTTTCTGGAAGTACAGAGTAAGTGAAGCTAGCCAGAGCAGATCTAATCTAATACTAGGCCTTACCCTTCCTAGCTAGGTGATCCCGAGAGCAAGTTATTTAATCTTTCTGAGCCAAAGTTACTTAACCTTTTAAACCTTAGTTCCTCATCTGTAACATGGGAATAGTAATGCCAACCTCACAGCGCTTTCCTGAGGATTAAATGAAATGAAGCATGTAAATGCTAGTGTAGTGCCAAGCACCTAGTAAACATACAAATTACATATGATATTTTTGTGGGTTTTGTTATCATCATTTTTCTCATATGATGCAAGACTGAATTCAATGAACATTTACTGAGCTCTATTTTGTGTGGGCCACCACTATGTGGGAGATGAATCTGACCTGGCTTCATTTCTCAAGAAAAACTTGTAGTGCTGTGGACAGAGAATATTTACATAAAACCATACACAAAGAGGTTTATCTCCTTAAATGTTCAACAGCTGCTTCCTACTATCCACACATTAGGTTCCCTATGAACAGCAGCAAATATGTTTGACAGAGTTAACTGCATTTGCTAGAAGAACATAAGTAAGACAACTCTGAGAAACCTCCGAGCCATATCACTCAGGAGGAAACAAGAAAGAAAACGCCTCAGGAGAAACTTTGGAAAATACAAAGGAGAAGTGCCTCTTAAAAAATTAGATTTGGAATCTTTATGAATTACTAGTAAACATTCTCCCAAAAGAATAGATTTCAGTTTAATGTTTTAAGGATCAGACATTAAAACCTTTATTAAAGCAAATCACTGCTTTGTCATTAACATTCTGGTTGTGATGTAAACTAGTCGCTGAGGAAAATATTATGGGGCTCCTTCATATCAGTTTTACTCATTTTAGCATGGGCTCCTCAGTGAATCTGTTTTTTTGCTTTTAGGAAAGGCTCTCATCTCCTATGCCTTGAATGAATCAGCAGGAGATGATTATTTTTTCCTTTTAAAAAATATTAAAATACCTTCCATCTTAGGAAAAAAATCCTTATAAAAGCACTTCCTTCTCTGGATCAGAAGAATAACTGAGCTACATTTCTTGGCTCCACTTGGCTTATTTTAACGCGTAACTCACAAAGTATATGTTTAAAACTAATAAACAGATTTAACAATTAATCTCAGTAATCTGTCCTTTAGGCTTTAAAATGACTGAGTTTTTAAAATTTTCCCTACATCTGTTCCATTAAGACAAAAACAGATATTTAAATTGAAATTAGAAGGACAGTTCTTGTGGGAATCAGGTGGGAAGTATTCCATGAGTTATTATAAGGGCAGTACAAATCAATACAAACTGAGAATAGCTCTAAATGAGTAATGAAATGGTCCTGTTATAACTATATCCTTTAACTATGACACACACTGCCCACAAAATCAAATCACTGCAATTCAGCAGTGTAAAAATCATTCAGCAAAATACGTAAAATCAATACTCACAGATGCCAAAGCTTTTCCAAGTGCATCACCTGTCTGTGAGCTTCCAGCAGCATTTCCTCTGGTTCCTGAGTATTTCAAATAGGAAAACAAATCAAGAAGTTTAGCAAGTGAGCAGGCATGCTTTTTAGCGCTCTGCCATTTTTTCAATGGTTTTCTCCATTGTTATTGCACATCTGTCACAATAAACCAGCAAATAGTAAACTAAAGGAAAGATGGATTAATGAAAATCAGAAACTTTTTTTTCTTCCTTTCTTTCACACTTAAACTCAATACTAAAAAATATGTTGAGTCAAAAGGTACAAATTTCCAGTTATAAGTAAGTACTGGGGCTGTAATACACAATATGATGACTATAACTAACACTGTTGTATGTCATATAGGAAAGTTGTTGAGAGTAAATCTTGAGTTATCATCACAAAGAAAAAAATTTTTTTCTATTGCTTTTATTTTATATCTATATAAGATGATGAATGCTCACTAAACTTATTGTGATAATCATTTCAAGATGTCTGTAAGTCAAATCATTACGCTGTTCACCTTAAACTTACACAGTGTTATATGTCAATGATATCTTGATAAAGTTGGGGAAAAACATGAAAAGAACAAGTGTGTATGTGTATGTGTGTGTGTGTGTGTGTGTGTGTGTGTGTGTGTGTATATATATATATATATATATAAAATATATAAAAAAATGGGATTCACTAAAAATGCCCAAGTTCAGTTTTAGGGAGTTTTGCCAACCCAAAAGAGCTCACCTAGAATGCTATCTGATCCATTGATGGGAGGAGTGTGTGAGGCAGCAACGTAAGGTGAACTGCTGGTACTGGCGCGGTGGAAGCTGGACATTGGTGGAAGACTTGTGTTTATGTCTGTTGGTGAAACTGAGTGTGGAGGATAACTCTAAGAAAGAGGAAAAGAGATATGATCTAATAAATACATTTTCTCAATAATAAGCACACAACTGGGCAACTGCTACAATAGCTTATAAAGAACATCATAAATTTGTAGCTGAAGACACCTACTATTGTCATTTACTTTTTTCAAAAGGCATGAAGTAAGCCTAGAAGTATTTCAACACTCAGAAGTTTTGGCAGAATCAAATCTTACACTTGTAATCCAAGGACAAAGTGTTGCTGCACCCTAGTCATGTGTTAAGGCCTACCAAGCGGTCATGTGAATGAAGGCTGCCATAACTACTGGATTGAGACATGTGGGAAGTGGAGGTCCCCAGAATTCCACCAAAACCAGGCTGGCTCATCCCATTTGATGAACTCCAAAGGTCAGAAGAATTGTGGGTCCCATCTAAGACAAAAAAGAGAAATATAGAACTTTCCTTAGCCAAAATTTTTTCTTTTATTTTGATGATACAAAAAAACTTCAAAGGGTACTCTCTGGATATGTCTTTCCTCCTCTTTTCAATCTAGTCTTCCATATAGTTTTCTTCCCTCCAAACTGTACAGTTACTATTTTAAGTGAAGGAATAAAGCTTTATAGTTGGGGAGGTGGGGAAGAAATCTAAACTGTAGTAGGCAGGTCATTATAAAAATCTTCACAAGATCTGAATTCATATCAGGGAGGATAATACAAATCCAAAATTTGGGGACAGGCTGGATTAAACTTTTGCTTAAATGGTATATCCATAAATATACAAAAAAGTTCTTAATCTATAACAAGCAATGTATATTTTATCAAACATTCTCAAACTAGAATAAAGAAGTTTCTCTTATAGAGAACCTAAGTAATTGATAATGACTCTATTATAGCCAGCCTTCAAATGAAGTGTGCTGGCAATGACTTCACTCACCAATATAAAGTCAAGGACCAATTTATGTAGCAATTTATTGCTCTCTATAGTCTAAAATCACAGATCAAATAAAAATGATTTGCTAGACATGAACTAAAAGAATTACAATGCTTTTTCTCTCTTAAAAGTCTTAATTCTATTCTATGATATTCACCTTTTTATTTGCACTGATAATTCTAGGAGTGTTATGAATCTGTCATTTAAACTAGAGACTAAAATTGTTAATAGCTTTTATACATTTAAAAATCCTAAAAAAAGAAAGAGCAGCTCTACTCACTTTTTTCAACTGAAGTCCTTTTTAAATTCAATTAATACTAGATGAGCACGCCAAAGCTTTGCTGAATAATTCAACTACATTGCACTCAACAATAATTAGCAATAGAAAAATTTTAAATTAAGTTTTAACTTGCTTCAGCCAAACATATCTAGATAAAAATGTCTGAACTTCTATATAGATATTCTCTTTCTTCACAACTTAAAAATATTAGCTAATATATAATAGATAACTGTTGTAATATTTGACAACTAGTTGGTAGTACTTACCTTGCATAAAGAAAGTGCTAGCAAACATACTGGTTGGTGGCTTGGGAGATGGATAACTAGGAGATTCACGGTTGAAGTCATCTGAATTTGGGGATGGTGCATATACCTTAAAATTAAACAGGAAATTTAATTAAAATGTAAATTACTCTCATACCACTTATGTAAAATGAGTGCTACACTTCCGGAAGGGCCTAAAAAGGCCTATCCATATCTAAAAAGGCCTATGACAAATTCAAAGCTGCTTAAATCATCATAAATTATGTCTAACTTGGATACTATCTACATGTTTGTTTTTAGCTGGTTACTAGAGAAAAAAAACATTCTAAATATCCCTGGAATGAATCTTCGTGTAACAATTATTCCAAGTGACTAAATCAAGTCTCAAATGTTGACTCTGCTCACAAAACATAAATTCATATAGGCTCATGATTCAAAACCTAGTGGAAACAAAAGTCTTTTGACTATAGCATGAAATAAAATTTGGGTTCATAAAATTCATTCTTTCCACAAGAGTTATTAAAATCAAAATGAACTGGATTAAATGTTATTATTCTTTACTATTATTAAAAGTTAACTGTGAAAAGCACAATGTAATTGTTCAGAAACTTCCTGAACTTACTAGGGTTGGCTAAAGTCTGAGCAGTTTTAATTCTTTAATTTCTAGTACATTTTCAACTCTGGCACAGCTTTCAGAAGAATGTCATTTAATATGTCAAAGGAGTACTAATTTCCTTTGGTAAACCTGTGCTTCAGATAAGCAAAGCATAAACATTTTGAATTGGCAAATGGCCAACATTGTCATTTCTCTGAAAAACTAAATGGGCAGCCAAATAACTATAATGATCAAAACATGATCAAACCATTTTTATGACTACTGAAATCAAGAACAAATATGTAACACTTAAGGTGATGATGATCTGTAAAAGTGAACCAGAAATCCAGAAAGGAAAGGAGTCCTATTTTGAGCAGTGGATGAAACATTTCTTTTGTTTAGTCTGATAAGGGTACATCTATTTAATTTTTAGCCCCGAATAAAAATTCAAAGTGTTCACTTAATGTGGAAAAAGCAATTAGCTCAGTAAAATTAGGGGAGCATGTGTGAAAAAAGCATACACATTTATTTCATTTCATTTATATTCATTTATTCTTTCTCTGAGACATTAACTAACTGCAAAGATTTCTGGCAAATTGTCTAACCGTCTGAAACTCCATTTCCTCATTTGTAAGACAGTGCTAACAGTACCTGCATTGAGGGTTGGATTTATGGGAAGATCAGATGAGACAGCACATATAAAATCTTTAGTGAATCCCTGGCAGTCCAGTGGTTAGGACTCTGCATACTCACTGCTGAAGGCCCAGGATTGACCTTTGGTCAGGGAACTAAAATCCCACAAGCCACACAGTATGGCCAACAAACAAACAAACAAACAAAAAACTCTGCCTGGATTCCTCAAGATAGCTAAGGGACTCAGAAAGCTCTAAAATGTTTAGCAGGTAAGCACTCGCTAAGTATTAGCTTACAATATCATCTTTCTAATTCTTAGAGGCATAGTTATACTGCTACATATTGTCCCTGTTCAGTACTGAACTACTTATTTCTTACAGTTTTGGTCCAATATCATCCTTACATGTACAGTTCACTCTAAATAAAAGGTTGAAAAGTTCATTTTTAGTCTTCTTGCTAGCCATGCTATTACTAGTGCAGGTGTGTCTTTTTAATGAACTGGCATTCAGGTTAGTTTCCTTCTTCTTACATCCCAGAGGGAAAAACACACATCTGTGGTATCTGAGAAGTTGGGGATAAGATATATTTCTAAGAATTACCCATAAAGGATTCTAGATAGGAGATTATACATTACACATATTAAACATTTTTCTATGCTTAATGTGCTACTACATAAAGAGCTATTATGTAAAGACAGAGTTAGGAAGAAAGAATTGGGTATACATAAATGCATTTGCAATGTATGAGGTACACTGACAGGCACGTTATCAGGAAAGGAATTTTGTACTTTTTTCTTTTAATCCAGTTTCAGCATCTAAATTTAGCTTTAGCTAGATACCCTCTGTCCCCCTTATATATAGATTTTCTCAAACTAGGCTGAAACCACAAATAACAAAAAGAGAGTATATCCACAGATGTAGAAAGAAAATACAAATGAGAGTAAAATTTAGAAGACAGTTAGAACATGCTTTTTCATAAATGCTTATCTACTATGTATACCATCACTGACCTGAAAGTATAAAATATAAAATTCTCTAATTCTATCTAGGCTATAGGTTAAGACAGTATGTAAATCTCACAATGATAACTATGAAAAACTCCAGTTTTGATGTGTCATTTCACAAAAAAAATCTATTCAGTTTGTCAGTTTAAATTTATATATAATCTCTTAATATATATTTATCTTTATTCTTATTTAATTAACTGTATTCCATAAAGGTAAACTTACACTTCAAAAAATTTTAAATGTATGCAATTATAAAAGCAAAGAAAGGGATAAACCTGACTTTACTGATTTACAAATCACTGTAAATAAAGGAGAATATGCTGATGAGACAATGGTTATTGATAACTATCATGGAAAGCAACAAAACCAAGATAAACCACACAAAGCAGAAGAGGCTTGCCTACTCATACATAAAACTTTTGAAGCTGTATTGGGAACACAGGGCTCATTTTGGAGTCAAAGTTTTTTTATGTTGTTATTGTTGTTCAGTTGCTAAGTTTTTAATGTTAGTCTTTATAGACTTCCAAAAAATAAATGGGCTTTTAAAGAATAGATCTTATAAGTGAAAATGGTAAAGACTCTAAAAATACTATAACTTTATCATTTATTTACTAACATAAATTCAAAGTTTTTATCATAATAAAGATGTTTTGAAAATCATGGTTCTAAAAGAGGCCCATCTAACAGCATTTCTAACACAGGCCAAAAAACTTTACTTTTGGTATCCTAACTGTGGCTTGCAGAAACATAGATGCAATGTTATGAAGCAGCAGTTGTGCCAGTTTCGATTTTTCAGATCAAAGAGTTCTTGCGGCAAAGCACAACTGATGTGGTCTTAAAGACTTTATTAACTCCAGATGTAGGGAAATAGTCAGCCAATTCCACAAAAAGAGCAAGTCTCTTTCAGTTACAATCAGTACTGGCCGCAAATGAAAACCAGACTGCTTATGTCATCTGATCACCTGCACATAGATGCCAGTTTTTTTCTAGTTAATGATCTAATCATACATTTAAATCTTAAGTATGATTTTGTATCACAACAAACCATCTTAAAATTAAGAAAAAGAAATATGTGTGCTTAAGCTGATTAAAAATCTACCAGGAGTCACACTATTTTAAAGAGGAATAGGAAAAGTATAATTAAGTAATTTTAGATGTTCTATTGAAATGTGGTCAATGGAAATTTTCTTTAAAATTCTAGTCTCCATTTCAGAATGTCAGGCTCAAAGGTGCTATCATGGGAATGTCCTTCTTTCTCAGGTACTTACATATTTTCTCCTCTAGGAATGGCAAAGAGAGAAATTTTTGAGTCTTGAGTGAATAGAACCATAACATTTATCCAGAATTAAATGAATGTAACTGAAAATCTAACAAGATACCTCCCTTTCATTGTTAAGACTGGTTGAAAAGAATAAATTCACGGTAATATCTTTACTGTCCTCATTCCATCAACCCAAATTTACTTTTTAAGAGTGACAGAGTACTTCGAGCATGAATATTTACATTACCCTATACAATGATTACACAATTATCCTTGGAATGTCTTAGCTCAAACAACCAATTGGAGTCAAGTTAGCAAAAACATTCCTTTTATCCTGTTTGGATGATTCAGTTTAGTCATATGGATCATCCCAATTCAGGGCAGCCCACTTTCTGTTTAGCTTTAGAGGCCTGAGTTGTGTACTGTGTTCTTACTTAAGAGCATTCTTCTTGTAATTAATATTAGAAACATCTCTGAAAGGCAGAAAGGCATCATTTTCTTATAGTTACTCAGAAAAGATGCAAAAGAGTAGAAGTTTTTGCTAAAAAGATAGTTTATCTTTTTATCTTGTCACATCCAGTGATGAGTTAAAAGATGATGCCATTTCCTATGCTTTAAAAAATAGATCCAAAACCTATGTTGTAGCTGGTCTCTTTAAATGTTTTAAGTGATGAGGAGACGAATTGGGAATTTTCTTTAGAATGTGAGAATAGCTAGCTATATATGTTAATGAAGATACCCTTCCACAGAAAATGAGAGGAAAGCTTTAGACAAGCACCGTTCAGTGAGTTTCAGTGATGATGGAAATGTTCCATATCTGAAAGGATGGTAATGTATCTATGTCTGTACAATACAGTAGCTACTCATTACATCTGAATATTGAACACCTGAGATGTGGATAGTACAACTGAGGAACTGAATTTTAAATTTTAATTTAAATAGTCATTGTGGCTACTGGTTACTACTGAACAATACAGGATGAAATCACTTTTCCTTACCCAGCAGTTTAAAATTACATAAACTATTTTGAAAGAAATATTCTAGAAGCCTCATAAACTCCAAAGCCTATGAAAACCCAAACTCTCAAACATTTTGGGAATACCTTTATCTAACTTGGAAAGAAGACACAGAAGCTTATCAATATTTCTGAACATGCTCTAACACAGAAATTATTACCAATATTTCATTATGTTTAGGCTTCTATTAGCACTTTTGTCAAGATGGTTTTACTAGCAGTTCTCTTTAAGTTCTAATATGTTAAATACCATTAAAACAGTTTAATGTTAAGATTAAACTTCCAATGTTTGAAAAGTTTATGTTAATAGCAGATATCACCTCCATCAAAATCTTTATCAACTTAACAAAATAGCAAAGCAAGACAAAATTATTTGGCTAACTTACCCTAACATCATGATTTTAAAATAAAGATGTAATATTATATTCAGGAAAACTACACTTAATTTATCTTATATTTTAATAACTATATTTTGTATTAAGCAATAAAAATTTTACAAGATCTAGCTGAGTATCTAAAATCTGAAAACAAACAAAAAAACCAAAACACTCTAGGTCACTGGGAAAAAAGAAAACCTCAACCCAACTCAAATTCTAGCTTTAAAAACTGTAATTAAACCACTGGGTCATCAATTTAAAAAACTGGGCACATTTAAGGGTCAACACTCAAAAACTAAGAAAGAAAAACTAGGTAAATATTATAAGAAGTTTTTAGTTACTGTTGATCAACCTATGAAGTCCCATATCCAGTAATACACCCAAAGTTTCCTTCTAATTCTGTATTTTGAGGGATCTGAATTTAGTAAAAAGAGGTTGTTTTAAAACAAATAAGTAAAATTTTTGCTTTAATAATTGGACTCAATGATAAGAGTGGTAGAAGTTAAGAAAGAAATTTTTTTAAAAAGATTTACTATTGATTTTTCTGATCATTTTGGATCCATTGTTTTCTATGTATACTGACCTTATGTATAAACTCAGACAAAGGGCATATCTTTAACATAAATTTTAAAATCTTAAAGTTTCTGAAATTCAGGTCTTCCCACTGTCTTGGTTCTTTCTTTAAATTAAAACAAGTATAACCTCAGTGAAGAAGACATTAAAAAAAGTAAGTACATGAAACAGCAATTTAAGAATTTCCTAAAATCCAAGAATATTTAAACAAATGACAAATTTGATAAATATCTCAATACTTTTAGTATTTTAATATTACATAAAAGTATCAAATTTTGCCATAAAATCCAATCTAGTACTCAAGTTTTTATGGTAATAATTCCAAACCTAAGGTGCGGGGGATACACACACACACACACACACACACACACACATAGTTTCAGTACTAAATATTGTAAGAACTGAAACCAAAAAGCAACATAAAGCAAAATAAAGTAGAAGGACTAACTCAGGGACACATAAGCTATCTATGGAAGATTCTTTTCATCTAATTAGTTAACCTAATAAAATAACATGAAATTTCTGTAAAAAGCATACATATTTATATTTTCAAAGTATCACCAATAAAAGGATCAATATCTTTCCAAGAATTTCCAGAGGATGTTTAGGGGTGAAATACTGTAAAATTTCCTTTCTAACAAACAATAAGAAAAAAAAATTCTAGCTTTCAGTACAAAGTAGCTTAAAATCGATTACTACTTCCACTGTCTAAAAAGTATAGTTGAGTAACAGTGGTTTTCAAATGCGAGAATTTCTTCTTAGGTAAGTCAAACACATTTTAATTAATCTTAAGTTAACATCACTAGGTTTGTCTCATCAGTTCTTTATTGTAACCAGTATCATTTTTACAATAGGTACAATTTTTTTCCCTAAGAGATAAACCATGAAATTTTTAAGGGACTGGGTTTGAAATTCACATGCTAGGAAGATATACTGAACACATCAGTGAGTGTCACTTCTTAGCTATCTACATTTTAAAAATATTTAGACCTAACAATAAAGTACCTGATCCCTTTCTTTAACATGTTCATAAGCTAGTGGAAAAGGACATAAATTTCTTTAAAACATTAACAAACCTGACCAGTGACAACATACTCTCCTGGCAGGGGTTTTAGTATTAACTTCCTGTTATTTGTGCTCACTTGAATAAAAAAAAAAAAAAAGACCTTCTTGGATTCATACCTAGAATACAGTCTCAGATAATCTTGGTAAAGGAAAAAAAAAAAAAAAATCAAAGCAGATGGAAGCTAAACTTGTCATTTAATGTCTCTAAGCATTGTAACTTTAGAGAATTCTTAAATGACTTCATGTTTTCCTCATCATACAAATGTAGATTTAACTCTACTGGGTCCACAGATAGCCTGGAAGTTTGAATTAATTTAATTAAACTTTCCTCTCTCATGTTAATTAGCAGTAAATCCCCAAAAGAACAGAACTGTGGCTCTATATGGTCTCATACTGGTTTCTGTGCTTTTATCAACTGAAAATGTTTATTTGAAAAATAAGTCTTAGAAGTATTCATAAGGCAATTTTAGCTCCATGCTACTCTAATTCTTATGAAAATATAAATTATGTGGAGAGGCAGGTGCCAAAACCATGGCTAAACCAATTTTCAATACTATGAGTTCTATTAGAAGAGACCTGCTAATTTCCTGCATTTAAAATCATATCTAGGATAGTTTTAAGTTCAGTTTAAAAAGAAACTAGTAAAAAGCTGCTTGACAGACTATATCAATTAGCATTCATAAAACTAAATCTGATCAAATATGTGAAACATATTTATTTGTAAGAATAGCCTACTACTTTTCTCAGTGACATTTTCTTTCCAATGTAGTACTTTGATACGACCAAGAGTAAGGATTAGTGAGATCTGGCTCTCTGCTATGGAGACCAGTTTACTTGTCCTTGGATAATAGAAGAGGAAAAGTTGCTACTGGGAGAGAGACCTGGGTTCAGGTCTAGCCTCAAAGCTTACTAATTGGAGGGGTGGGGGTGGGGAGGGGAAGATTATACAAGTTACTTAACTACTCAGCACCTCATTTTCCTTACTTAGAAAAGGAGGCTAGTAACAGCTAAATGACAGAGTGGTTGGGAGAATTAAATGAGGTAAACATAAAGTCCCCAGCAGAGTTCCTGAAACAGAGTAGTTAGTTCCTCTCTCTTCTTCCCCCAGATTCCATACAAAGAAGCTGAATGTTCAAAATGCGTTTCTAGGCTTTGGTTTTAAAACTTGGATTTCTGTGTTGTCTCTAAAAGATTAAAATCATTCCCTGATATAATGAAAAGAGCATCATGTCTGTACTTGCTGCAATTTTTGTACCTGGAACACTTTGTAGCATCTTCAGTTCAAGGTCTAGAAAATGGAGGCTGATCAGATCAAAGGAAGGCTAAAACTCCAGAATACCAAGCTGAAGAGAGCAGGAATCCTCTCTTCCCCAAACTTTCCTTTCTTTACCTCTACCATTCTCTACCTTTCTGCATAAAGGACATAATTTAGTCATATCTATGAGAAAACTGAGTGCAGGCCCTCAGAAACTCATTATTTTTTCTTGCTATTTTTCAAAGTTCAGAAAACAGATAATATTCAGTGATTTTAAGTCCTCTATTTATCATGAACACATATTAATATCTTACAGCATGGTATATAATACTTATACACAAAAATTATGGTACAGAACATTAACCCTTTCTTTTTTCAAACAGTGAGGAAATTAGGGTTAACATTTTTTCCTTTTCTGCACAAAGATGCCCAAGCTTCTTATATTTCCAGCAATAAAATATGGCCACATAATCTTAAATATACCAAAATATGAAAAGGCTCTTCTCTGATTAATTTAGCATTTTTACTAGAGTCTGTTCAATCTATTTATTAAATTATCCCAAGCATCCTTAATTACAGGGAATCAGTTTGAAAATGTAAAAATAAAAATCAGGAAAAGAGCAAAGTATTTTCCTGAAGCTCAGTATCACTCAGGATTTTTCACTCTATCATTATAATATCCATAAAAGGATTTTAAAAATGAAATCAATGTGAACTTACTAGCATTTCAAAATATTAATGCCCTATCATCTTAAAATAAATTGATTAAATGGAGTTATTAATAAAAAGTGGGCTTAAACTTAACTGGCTCATAATGAGAATTATATAAAAAAATTTCATAACTCAAGTGAAGAAATACTATTTCAGACTCTGGCAATATTAAAGTGCTAGCTTTTATTATGAAGCATTGATGGGTAGACATTTCCCAATACATAAAAAGATGAGATTTTTAACACAGTCTTTGGATAATAAATTGTATACTATATGATTTTCATATTGAAGAATAATAATAGTAATAATAATAATAATAATAAAATAAATTAGATGTGGTAAAAATAAAATACAGAGAGGAAAACACATATAAGAAAGACTAAGGCCTTATGATAGAGAGGACTAAGAAAATATACCATTCTTTATGCATTTTTTAAGAACACAGAAGTCACCTTTGACCCATATCAAACACAGGCTATCAACTTTCAGGCCACACTTCTCTAACATACCAGCCATGTCATCCACCGTAAGCCTGGAAATACTTAATACGATCAAAGCTGTTACCCACCCCCGCAATGTAGAACAAAGAGAAATGCTGTAATAGAGTGATCTGTGCTCGCAAAAGAATAAAATCTAAACTCAATTTGAGTTATAGTCTATCTGCTTCAGGGGTCCTGTATATACACCATTTTCAAACAGACTATTTTACTTAAAATTGGACACAGAAGAATAATATTTTCATACTTGAAAGACAGTTGGCAAGGAAATTATATAGACATCAAATTATTTCACCTATACTATGCATCTAAATCTACCTCTTACATTCTCCAAAGTTCTGTTTACATGGGTAGTGTGAACACATACTTTTTAATGAGTTTATGAAATTCTGGCTTGACTGTCATCTGTTAAGAAAGATTAGTCAAAAGTTAAGAACCAAATGCTAACAAAGTCCAAAGAGGCCTTACCAAAGCAGTCAGAGAATTAAAAAGTACTTTCTTTAGTTCTCATGTACCATGGTTAAAGCCATATGCTACTTTAAAACATTTTCAAGTGGTTAAAAAGGAAGGGACAAACATAAATGTGATTAATTTTTTGGTAACTTCAAAGATTAACACTGAAAATGTCTACATTAATGATAAAAAAAAATCACTAAAGTCATTTATGTATTTAATAAAACACCTGAGATCAAACATTGTTTTGGTATGACTAAGGAGGAAAAAACCAAATTCCTGACATAAACTCAAGACTGTTATTCACTAATAACATTTTTATGTTTATCAACTATTTTAAAAGATAACTTCTACTGAATATTCCAGAGTTTACTTTCTTTTTAGAATATACAAAATCCTCTAAGATACTGCCTGTGGAAACAGTATACTATATAATTAATACTGAGAAATTAAAAAGTAGAAAAGTTTTACTTAGCAACACAGAAAGGTATTATTTTAAAACACTGAAGCATGTGCTATAAATTGGCTAGAAATAAATTCTTTGGAAGATGTATAAATGCATTCTTTGAAAAATAGTGATTTATTTTATGAATCTGTACAGGGTCAAAATTCTAGTCTGATTGGAAACAGATGGTATCCGAGTAAAGTCAGGCTCTGGACCTGAAACCCCAAACAGGAAATACGGACCTCACTAGCTGACTGCTTCCCTAATCATTCCCAGAGCTTCATACTTGTTATTTTTATGAATATCCAAGATGACTTTCATCTTTCCCTGCTATCTACAAAGCATCAAGCAATCTTCCTTTTTTCTCTTTCTGTATTAAATATGTATTTTACATACAAATTATATGTTTACAACATAAGAAAACATTGAAACTAATGTAGTTTGAAGCTCACTGCTAGTAAAGACATCAGGCATTAACAATAATATAAAAAATAAACTTGAATTAGTCAGATATTATTTTAAAAATAAAAGTAAGAAACTATTGTAACTGTGTCAAAGACAACTTTCTAACCTTACTTACAAAGAAACATAGGTTAACGTACTGTAGAAAATGATAAAAACAAAACCTCACAGGTTTTAGTAAAAAGTAATCAATCTACCCTGCTTTCCCTTAAACAAGCCACTAAGAAGCTATCTGAACAAAGAAAAAGACTTACCGTTTTCCCATTGTAGTAATACATCAAAGAACTGCTGCCCATTCCAGGGACAGGATAGGCACAATACATGTTGATTTTGAAAATGTTATTATTTGCAGCTAATACACACAGCTTCTCTCCAACACATACATCCACACAGCCCAACAGAGTTAAGTCTTCAGCACTATGCATCCACACATGGATCTACTCAAAAGGAACTTATGCAAAATAGGACTGAACCAACTCACAGAGCAGAGAGGGAGGGTTTATGCTGTAAGTAACCTCTTTCAATATTTATCAAGTTCTTGCATGGGTGGTGGACACCGATAAAACAAGTTTTGGAATTTTAAAAAATACAAGTCACAAGTGCTAAATAATAAAAAGCAATATAATGTCCTGGAGGCGTACAGACCAAGGAATTATTAATATTGTCATATTATAGTATATATGTCTCTCTCAAAGAGAGGCAAACTGACAGATATGCTAATTTGTTTTTAGTTTTAATTAAATTAGAGCACTTCTAGCAGGGAAACCTAGCTTGCTACACTTCTAAAGACATTACCATCTGGCATGGCCTAAAGTTGCTTCCAACTTTGATAAACCATGATCAAGCAACCAGGATTTGGAAACACTGAATCATGTGTAACAAGAAGGATCTAAACAGTTAAGCCATGTACAAAGTCACTTCCTGGAGAAAGCAGACCTGTCATGTAAGTATCTCTCAACTAGCTAGAACCATGATTTTTTTATGTTATAAAAATTGTAGGGAAAAAATTTGAGAGGAACACATTTCATGAAAAAGCTCATTCCAACAATTCAAAAAATTATTTTGAAAATAAATGATCTGTTTTTAAAACATAAATATTTAATACAGGTTTTCAGTTCGAAAGCTCCTTAAATTCCCTACTCATAATACCAAATAAAAGTTTATAATGGATTACACTGTTCTAGGATATGTACGAAGCAAAAGAATAATTAAAAAGAAAAAACAAACAAGGTTCTGTTTTTCCTTACATAAAAAGATGAAAGGCTGGTATGTATACACAAAATGTTCACTGTTGCTAATAAACTAAAACAGATTTCTCAAAAGTCTTTCCTCCAAGTTTACTATCATTCTTAACTAATATTTAATATATTCAAACTTTTATGCTAATGCTCAAATTTCTCAAAAAGGAAAAATAATCAGTTTGGTAATAAATGTCTCATAGATTTTTAAAATTCATTATACTTAGAAGTCAAAAGGTCTTAAACATTTTTTTGGTAAATACTTTGTTTCTTACACACAAACATATCTTGTTATTTAAAAAGTTTTCAAGTTGTCTTTTGGTGTGCACTCTAACCCAGAAAAACAGAAAACAACTTCTTTCCTCTCATCCTGTGTTGCTGCCCCCCATCCCCTCCATCAAAACCTCTTTGTACTATCTTTTCTCCCTGAGCCTCGGAGGTTCTCCCAGAACTGTGTTAATCAGAGGAGGACTCACAAGCTGCAAAAAGGGGACACATCACTTTTTTTAAGGCACCTTTCATGAAGCAGAATTCCTCTAAAGGAATATTCCAGAAATATTTTGTGAGGGGCTGCCAAACTCTCCATTCTTAGGAAAAATATTGATTAAAATATAACAATAAAACCGAATAAGACAATAAGGTCAGCTAAGTTCATAATGTTTTAAAAACTGATGGTGTCGGAATAACAATAAAACCTCCCTACACTCTCCAGATATAGAAAAGGCTAAGCAGCAGCTGCAAAAGAACATCACTGTACAACAGACCATTAAAATGCCAGTCTGCAGAGTGGTCTGCAACTTCCTCCCTCCTGAGAGACCACAAAGACTCATTTCAATCCTCAGAGAGCTGTGTAAAAAGCATTGACTTACAATTAACAATGTCATGCCTTAAAACCATTCAAGTAAATTTTCATCTTTTATAGACATAGTCTCTCTCTGACAGAGCTTAAAAAAAAAGACAATCAACCATCCAAAATAAAATTTCCTTTTTTCTCCTGAATGATTAAAAATGTAAAAAATCCTATTCTTAACTAAAAATGTAGAGAATTGGGGCAAAGGGGGAGCCACAAGGCACTTCAACAGTCTCTTCCTACAACCAATGCTCCAAACAGAAAACTTACATCGATTAAAAAAAAAGAAATCCACCTAGAGTAGTTAGGCTCATTTCTTTGGGGCTTGCCAAAAAAGAGAGACAGTACTATGATGTTTGTTAAACAAACAGCATAATAATAAATCCAACTATGCAATCTTTGCTATTAAAGCACATTGAAAATTTGAGTATTTCATTAACAGTGCCTTTATTTTAGAGGCAACTATAAGGTATAGAAAGCAGAAACAAATATCTAAGTTAAAAAAGATCAGAGTAAAGGTCAGACAGTATAATACCCTTTTGCTGGTCTAAAGCAGTTTATTAAGAACTGGCTAAGATCTGTTGTTAAATATGAAACCTGAAGGTTGAAACAATACTTTCTAAGCAGAGCTGAGTAATTAATTTTTTGCTTCTAACTGATATTTTCATTCCTCTCAAAAACACAGATACAAAATACATATATTAAATTAACCCCCCCACAACACAATCACTCCTATATACTACTGTCTAAATTGAGAGTGGATGTAGAAACTTGAGAAAAGAGAGATAAGGGAGTTTACATACACATGGCATTAAATTTATTCCTCAAAAACAGCAAATCATCAAGAAAACTGGCAGTAATTTAAATAAAATGTTCCTGTATTTTACTTGTATGCTATGGTAAGGTCTTCTAACTTTGTTACTCCAAAATATTATCTTTTTGAAGTCTGCCTCACCCAAAGGAAACTAAAACTGGTTGATGGAAACAGTCATTTTTCTTATCACAATTACAAATTATCTTCCATGATAAAGTCCTTTGTTGCTTCCTCAAAAATATTTCTTGAAAAAAATCTAATTTAATCTATGTAACAGCTGCAGCACAATTTTTTTCCTAGGCAGAATCATATTACAGGAAAAAATGCATATAGATGGATCAAGTGCTGCTCTAGTCAATGCAGTTGTTTAATCTTTGCCTGTTTTTTTTTGAAGGAACATGTCAAGGGTTAATCCTATGACTCAGTCTGACAAAACGAGTCAGCTGGAGACAGGGCCACTTTTTAAACCTGATTTCAGACAGACGTGCAGTCTGCACAGGAGCTCCGAACTGTCTTATTTCCACCCACAATTCTATGTAATCACTTATGTGTTCTTCTAAGATTATGTGACTCAAAATTCATACACCAAGGCCAACAATCTAAAAAAAAAAAAATTACCAACTTTCATAGCAAAACAGGCATTACTGTACACACTGGCAACATGATTAATGAAAATGTCAAGAGAACCCTGAAAAAAATATAACTTGGAGCCATACATCTTTTATTAGTAAACTGATGATTCCTGGTTTGAGGATTACTGCATTTCACTGACTTTTTAAATACGCTTCCCCACCCTCAGTAGTTCAGGATGTGATGTTTATTTACCATTCCAACAATCATCAAGTACAGACCTAAACTAGATAAGAAAAAGCTATTATGTGTTTTGCCTATGCAATTTACTTCTTCCCTGAAGATTTAGGGGAAAATGTTTCCAAAAAACCTACTAGGTAGAGACTTTCTGGCAACATCAGATTAAAATCCAGGCCTCAATTTCCTTCTTATTTTTATGTTGACTGGGAAATAAATCTTCCTTAGAGAGCTATGCAAAATCTCCTGGGATTACACACCCAATATTTTAATTTATTTTATTAGCTCTTCTTTATCCCTGATATTCCCAATCACTGTAACTCTCAAATCTATTTGTTAAACTATCCACAGCAAGAATGTTTCCAGAGTGACCTAAAATTCTAAAAAGTTTTTAAACAAAATTTTCAATTTAACTTTATTACATATCTTGAATTAATTAATTAATTAAGGCCAGTTAGCGGTCAATCTTACTGTACATTTTTCTAATACAAGCAGGCAACATTCCAGTGTAACAAAAGGCCAGAAGATCTGGCGAGAAAAGTAAATCTAAAACCCACTCACAGGATTCCTCATGAAAAGTCTCAACATTATTTCTAAGGGAATTAATTCCTGGAAAACAAGACTTCCAGAGTCAAAGACAAAGCCAAACAAAGTTTACAAGTGAATAATCCCACAGATGAACTCAATATATTCCTGCTTTATGAAAACTCAGTAAAATACTAATACATTATTGGCTGTAAGGAAGATGGGAGGGGTGGAGTGAAGACAGGTTTAAAAGGACAATAAATAAGAGAATCTACAAGTGGGCAGATACAAAAGCAAAACATCCTTCCCTAGTGTCTCCTCTTTCTTATTTAGCATGTAGAAAGATGACTGGTGAATGAATGCTCTCTCCTACATGTGCAGTATTTCAGCGGGCCTGGTTAACTAAATCAGATGCCAAATCAGATACCCAAAGAGTCCAGGCTTTTCTATCTGAACATTATATTGCAAATTTTTCTAGTATATGCTGTTTTGTAAATAAAATGCTTCCCAAGGGTCAGGAAATTGGTCTTCTGGTTTTTTCTAATGTTCTCACAATATAGAAAAAACAAAGAACATAAAACTCTAGCGAAATAATGCATCTCTTTCAGACCAATCCACTGACAATCAGTACCTATTATTTAAATATAATAATGCTATTTATCTGGAATCATATAATGCCTCTTCTAATTCAATAATATTACTCTCATCTTGCTGGTGCTAATCCATCAGTAAAAAGGCTCCTAAATACTGTCTTTTCACTGTATGAAAAGATTAAACATCAAAGACCTGATTTTGTGATCTTTCCTTAGATGATATTTTCAAACATTTGCTTCAATTATGACTTAATTTTGAGTACCTAAATCTCAGTCAAACCAATCAGTTGCAACTGACACATACACATACACCAACTTCTCAGAGCAGAGTAAAATTCATGCTATAGTTCACAAATCACATTATCTGTCTCAGACACAGAACATCAGATTTCTGATCATCTCTTTACAAAAATCTCTAATATGAGTATTAGAAATGCGTAATGATTAACAAAATAGAAAACACTTATATGTATAACCAATGTAAACAATCAGCTATATAAACTGTGCTTATAGGGCAAAAGAACACTTGTTTAATTCCTCTTTTGACAACCATATGACCAAAATGAGGATGTGTAAAAAAGAGTTATACCTCCTGGAAGAGAAAAGAAAATACATGTCCTTTTGAGCTAAATAAATAGTATCCCTCTGTCATTAACATGAACACAACTAACAGATCATACAAAGCTTCTAAAATGCAATCACTAAATACCTTTCAACAAGACAGAACTACAACTAGTGAGAATACGTAAAACCTGAAGCAAACTGCATGTTTCTTTTGATCATGAACTCACTATGACAAAGCAGTTTTCTTTGAAAA
>NW_011494638.1:5308319-5315761 GCF_000754665.1 Bison bison bison | reverse complement strand
AAAAATAAAAGTGGGGAGTCCCCCTACCTAGGAATTCCTGCATCTCTTGGCTGTCCATTTCTTTCCCCACAGGAACTGCAGTTTGTCACTTCTCATTTACCAACTGAAATAACATGGTAAGAGAATCATTAACCATGTTGCAACTTGGTAATTTTCCTGCAGATGGCTCTATAATCACAGCACTGCCTAGCACTGCCTAATGACATGTGTGAGGGTAAAAACAAAAAAAAAATTGAGGAGAGTATCCTGGTTTTAAAATTCTTTAATAAACCAGCACTTCTGAAGCACTTTCAAGACTGGGACAGGGTACTGCAGCACTACTGACTGGTCAGGTAACAACAAAAAAACTAGGAGCAAATAAAGCTATTGTTTTAAACCATAAACAATTTGATCTTGGGTCCAGTTAGCTCTCCATTAAAGAAAGTGCTACCTTTTTTTTTTTGGTTTCTTCTTCGACCTGTGTAATTTTTTTCTTCTGAGCAGGAATGTACCAGTTCCTTTCAATTTTTGAGAAATGGAACAGTACCATGATAGTCTAGTCTAGTCTATTTTAAATTTATTTTTAAAAAGACCAGAAGTAACATCTGCATCTTAGCCCAAAACCATTTCAAGAATCTGCAACTGGAAACTTTAAGTAACTTATACATTAAGTTATTTCTGGCCCCTAATCTTTGTTTTGTTCCAATAAAAATTCTTGCTAGTGGTAGTAATTTTTTAATACTTCATACCTCTAATTAGTTAAGTACTGAGAATCCACCAAATCACTCTGCCTCATATATTGAATGATTAAGTAGAGTTCATTTTGGCAATACTCACTGGAAGAACTCATGCAGACTCTAAATTTATGAAAAGATCTATCCTAAAAATAATAATTTCTTACCACTAAATTCAGGTGACCATTCTCAACAAAAATCAAACAATACTTCAGTTTGAAAATACATCTGAGGAGGGTATAATAAACAAGGGAAGAGGTGGGAGATGGTGTTAGTTCAAAGCAAAATGAATTAAAAGTTTCAGTAATGCTTAGTATGCTTCACTGGTAAAGGCAATATACCACCCTAACAAGTGGCCCTTACCAGAAAGATTGAGAACCAGTCACAAAACTTTGAAAGAAAAAAAATGCATTAAGCTACTTGTTTTATATATCTTTCTCCCTACCATTTATTAGTCCTCTGTAACATGAGATAGGCTGCTTAGGTTCCAGAACACTGAGTCATACCATATGATGAAAAAGAGCACTGGACTGGGAGTCAGAAGACAGGGACTTAGGTTTTTAAGGCATGAGAGGAGGCATGAGAGCATAGGCGAGGTCACTGAATTTCCCTGAGTCTAAGTTTCCATTTCTGGAAAACTCAGGCATTAAACTAGGCCAAAGATTTCCTAGCCATTTCACCACCAATAAAACCTGTTATTATCTACTCCACCCCAAAGCACTGAATTTTTATTTTGAAAGATTTTTTTTCTCCCAGATTTTTTTTATTGAGTTATAATAAATATTTTTCCCTGTTTAAAAAAAACAAACATGCAACTTCCATTCAGAACTTCTGATTAAAACGAAGCATTGCCATGCTGGGCTGAAAGAATTTTAGTGAAAGAAATCTGATGTTTTCAACAGCATGGATAATTTATTTCAGTAAGTTACACAATTCGTTAGGTTTTTGAAAGATTTACATCTTCCATTATTAACTTTGAAAACTCAGATTAAGACTAACTGGCATAGATGATAACTAAATGTTAACACACCAATTTTAAATTGTATTTTTATAATCATACCTTTGAGTGGCACAGTTAAAAGCCTACAGTCTCACATAAAATGAAAGACTGATCAGGAAGGGAATCAAAAAACATTACAACTTCTCAATTCTAATCTAAGAATCCAAATGCTTTTTGTCTTCTAACAACATTTATACACTTGCAAATAAATTATCTTTACAAGGCGTTTATATATTTCCACTAATGATATTTTCATTTAAAACTAAAATCTTTTTAAACAGCTCTATAGTGTCTGTAAAACAAAACAAAACAACTAAGAAGAGCTGACATCTTACCAACAGGTAACAACTCCTACCTAACTCTGTCATCTAATCAGCTCAATAACAATTTTGATTTCTTAATAATGTGCAGTTTGATCTACAGGTCAGACATTTTATGTTTACTACAGCATCACAAGGAAAATTTAAGATTTTTGGCCATATTCTTCAAATAAACATGTAAGCCTCTACAGAGATGGCTTTGTTATAATTTCAGCAGGCAACAGAGTTAAGGAGTCAATCCTTAATTCAAGAGAGCCCATCTTAACTAAGCAGGCTGTGGCCTCTGCACTCTTCTGTAATAAAGAACTTGGGCCTGTTATTTGCTTCTTTGTGCCTTTTGGCTGGAGAACATTGTAGATCGTAACAGAGACTGTTCTGTGGGTTATGAACAAAGGTGGCTGTAATGAATGTGCAAGGTGGACAGTTGACAGGGTGTAACAGGAGAACACAAAGTGAAAAGCAGGTAGAGGGCCACAGCACCTTCACAGCTGTGTGATCTCGAGGAACACTGGACTGCTGTTAACACTGATTATTTCAGACTGAAATGACTGATATCTATAAAAAATTTAAACTGTGTTACTATCACTAAAATTGGAATAAAGGTAATATGAATACAGGATCACAAGTATTAAATGCTAAATGCTTAGACTACACATGAACAACCAAACGCAGGTCTTCCTAGCTGTGATGTATCTAACTGAGAGAAAGACTAGGTCTATGTAAATGGGAAGAATTTCAGTGATCTTTGCCACAGAAAAGACTTCCACCTTTCTGATGAAAAACCTGGAGCTTTTTCTTCCATCACTCCCTGAAAAGCTTTTACAAAGTCTAAGTATGCTAAACATTTTATAGTATATAGCTAAAATATATCTAGTTCTTCTGAAGGATATGTTAATTTCAGATTTTCCAGTATGTTGTTTATACGTCCTGAGTCAAATGAGTATGATTCAGGAAGAAAGAACTATGGCTGTATTGCTAATCATCTGAGTTTGTTTATTTATTCAACAAATATTCACTGAGCATCTATTATGCACCTAGGAGTTGCTGATAAAGCAATAAACAACATAAGTATTCTGATAAAGCAATAAACCATGTAAGACCAAGATTCTCCTGGGTGAAACAGATAAAGAATAAACAAACTACAATACATCAGATGGCAGTAAATGTTTCAGAGAAAAACATAGCAGGAAAGGAAAGAGGGGAATATGGGGCGTGTTGCCATTTTATACAAGATGGTCAGGAAAGATTCTCCACTGATAAACTGATAGGTGATCAAAGAAAAAAATATTAAGGAATATAGCTATATAGGTACTAGCTATATAGGTACAATGGAGAAGGCAATGGCACCCCACTCCAGTATTCTTGCTTGGAAAATCCCATGGACAGAGGAGCCTGGAAGGCTGAGGTCCATGGGGTCGCTGAGGGTCGGACACGACTGAGCGACTTCACTTTCACTTTTCATTTTCATGCATTGGAGAAGGAAATGGCAACCCACTCCAGTGTTCTTGCCTGGGGAATCCCAGGGACAGGGGAGCCTGGTGGGCTGCCAACTGTGGGTTCACACAGAGTTGGACACGACTGAAGTGACTTAGCAGCAGCAGCAGCATATAGGTACTAAGGGAGGGAAGGCTAGAGGGATAAATTAGTGGAAGATGAAGTCTGGGGGGTAGCAGGGAACAGATAACATTTTAAGGACTTTTGTTTTACAGTGTAAGAGATGCTCCTGGAGAATTCTGAACAGAAGGATATCATCTGACTTAAATGTTAAAAGGATTGGCCTGTGCTAAAAAAAAAAAAAACGATTTAAGAAAAACTGGGAGGCCAATTGGGAAGTGCGCGTGTGCTTGCTCAGTTGCTCAGTCGTGTCTGACTCTTTGTGACCCCATGGACTGTAGCCTGCCAGGCTCCTCTGTCCATGGAATTTTCTTTTGCCTCTCTCCAGACAAGAATACTGGAGTGGGTTTCCATTTCCTCCTCCAGGGGATCTCCCCAACCCAAGGATCAAACACAGGTCTCCTGCACCTCCTACACTGGCAGGTAAATTCTTCACCACTGAGCTACCTGGAAAGCCCCACTTGGGAAGATGCTTCCTTAATTCAGCAAAGAGAAAAGTGATTTGGATAATGAAGATAGCAATAGGTAGTAACAAATGATCATTCTTGAAGCTAATTTTAGTATGGGAAAATAACAACTGTTTTACTTTTATATCAATGAAACTGTAACTTTTTTTCCTTTAGAGAAAGGTTTCCTGTATTATGGTTTTCCATAGTGATCCGTCATATGAAGATCATGATCATGCATTGTTAATTACATCAGTCCTTGCACACTGCAGAGTTAAGAGCTGAATTACTGGTAATTTACCATTTGGGGCACAAATTTATTCCTATTATTCTGTGTAACTAGGAGTTAACTGCACAACTGAGGGAAAGTGAAAGTCACTCACTCCAACTCTTTGAGACCCCACGGACTATACAGTCCATGAAATTCTCCAGACCAGAACACTGGAGTGGGTAGCCTTTCCCTTCTCCAAGGGATCTTCCCAACCCAGAGATCAAGCCCAGGTCTCCTGCATTGCAGGCAGATCCTTTACCAGCTAAGCCACAAGGGAAGCCCAAGAATACTGGAGTGGTTAGCCTATCCCTTCTCCAGGGTATCTTCCCAACCCAGGAACTGAACTGGGGTCTCCTGCTTTGCAGGTGGTTTCTTTACCAACTGAGCTATGGGGAAGCCCTAACTAAGGGAAAAAAATAGGATAAATAGTTCAGTGTTTTGTACCAAAAAACAAGTTAACTTATTTTTGATGATCTGAATAGTCAGAGTAGGAGGAAGCTGAAAGGTACAGCTCAGAGCAGAAAGTCGTTAACAGATGATGTTCCCTGTTACAGATAACATAAAATAATTGCGTCGCAGTATTTATTTTTATCCTCTTAATTTAATTCAAAAAGCATGTCCTGGATACTTCACTACATTCCCAGAGGGTAGTAATTTCTCAAATGAAATAAATTTTAAAGTTAGCTTATTTCCAAAGGTCAAAGTTATCTTTTGACTATAAGCATCTTGAAGACAGAGTATGAGATCCATGGTTTATTGTTACTTAAATATCTAAAGCCTAGAAGAATTTTGAATTCATTGTAAGCACTCTATAGTCACTAGCTTTAATAGAATGAATTCACTTGAATGAATGAATTTGCATGAATTAAATTTCTCAGTAGAGATTTACTAAACACATTCCACTCTAGTAGCAATGAATTTCTAATTCTCATTCAAATGACTGATTTTAAAAATTTACAAATATCTTTTGGTGATGTTGAAAAGATATTGATAGATTGATTTCAAATAATGTCAAGTTTTACATTTAAAAAATTATCAAGTTCAAGTCAGAAAACTTGAGCTTTATTCAGTTCACTACAGTTGCTAAGTCCCGTCCGACTCTTTGCGACCCCATGGACTGCGGCACGCCAGGCTTCCCTGTCCATCACCAACTCCCAGAGACTGCTCAAATTCATGTCCATTGAGTCAGTGATGCCAGCCAACTATCTCATCCTCTGTCGTCCCCTTCTCCTCCTGCCTTAAGTTTTATTACTTATTATTATTTCTTATTAACACTAGCCATCAATAAACTAAAAAACAAATAACCATAAATATTCACTTAAATTATAGAAGTTAACAACAAAAAAGTTAGTTTTCTAGTCATCTAAGTACAGACTCTCAAGTTTTGAATGCAGCTTTTATGTTTAGAGAGGGACATGTCTTGTTTGAACGCAATCTGTTTCACAAGCACATGTGGGTTCAAATTGATTCTCAAGCTGCCAGGAACTACCTTTTTAGCTTTGGGTTCTATGAGGAAGTTGAACCAGGATAAAAAATATGGTGACTGGGGACATGTATATGTAAGTTCAAGGAAAAAATTATAGTAGTTTATATAAAAGTTAAATTACTTTTTGAACTCAACTGTTTCAAATAAACATTTAATAATATATCTCTACATGGACTTATTTTTGATGCCATAAACTATTCTGTATATTATTACCTAAAATGACATTTAAATTCTAGAAAAATTATGATATCATAGGACCTACTTTATATATGAAGGTTCTTCAACTATCCTAATCAGGTACATTTTAGGGCAAATAACTGTCCTGGAAAGTTTGTATGTGCCCAGGAACTTAACCAAATGATGACGGGATTAATGAGTATCAAGTAATGGATCTGCTGCTGCTGTTAAGTCACTTCAGTCGTGTCCGACTGTGTGTGACCCCATAGACATCAGCCCACCAGGCTCTCCTGCCCCTGGGATTCTCCAGGCAAGAACACTGGAGTGGGTTGCCATTTCCTTCTCCAATGCATGAAAGAGAAAAAGTGAAAATGAAGTCGCTCAGTCGTGTCTGACTTTTAGTGACCCCATGGACTGCAGCCTACCAGGCTCCTCTGCCCATGGGATTTTCCAGGCAAGAGTACTGGAGTGGGGTGCCACTGCCTTCTCCGAAGTAATGGATCTAAAAGCAAGCAAACAAAAAACACGGTATATGTCTAAAAAAAAATACTTAATTTTATTTCTCTTTGGGTCTGCTTTTCATAGGAAGTAGATTTATGACGGAAAGACTATATCTACTCTAGGCATATACTTAACTTATGTTCTTTAAGTCTAATGCAGGGGATCACAAATCATAGTTGTGGCCAAATATGGTTCACCACCTGATTTTACAAGTGAAGTTTTACTTTCTAAATTTTGGTTGTGCAAAATTTCCAGAAACAACTTCAAGAACCAAATTATTTTTGAAAATTAATAAAATATTCCCATATTATAGATATATTGGGTCATTGAGTTCAGTTCAGTCACTCAGTCATGTCCGATTCTTTGTGACCCCATGGACTGTAGCATGCCAGGCTTCCCTGTCCATCACCAACTCCCAGAGCTTGTTCAAACTCATGTTCATAGAGTCAGTGATACCATCCAACCATCTCATCCTCTGTCACCCCCTTCTCCCATATTGGGTTATATATTTAATTCAGTTCAGTTCAGTTCAGTTGCTCAGTTGTGTCCAACTCTTTGCGACCCCATGAATCGCAGCATGCCAGGCCTCCCTGTCCATTGAGTCAGTGATGCCATCCAGCCATCTCATCCTCTGTCGTCCCCTTCTCCTCCTGCCCTCAATCCCTCCCAGCATCAGAGTCTTTTTCAATAAGTCAACTCTTCACATGAGGTGGCCAAAGTACTGGAGTTTCAGCTTTAGCATCATTCCTTCCAAAGAAATCCCAGGGCTGATCTCCTTCAGAATGGACTGGTTGGATCTCCTTGCAGTCCAAGGGACTCTCATGAGTCTTCTCCAACACCACAGTTCAAAAGCATCAGTTCTTCAGCGCTCAGCTTTCTTCACAGTCCAACTCTCACATCCATACATGACCACA
>NW_011494638.1:5293276-5308107 GCF_000754665.1 Bison bison bison | reverse complement strand
TCTGAGGTTATTGATATTTCTCCCGGCAATCTTGATTCCAGCTTGTGCTTCTTCCAGCCTAGCATTTCTTATGATGTACTCTGCATAGAAGTTAAATAAGCAGGGTGACAATATACAGCCTTGATGTACTCCTTTTCCTATTTGGAACCAGTCTGTTGTTCCATGTCCAGTTCTAACTGTTGCTTCCTGACCTGCATACAGATTTCTCAACAGATAATTTAAAAAAACACCAAACTTTGAAGGGCTAACCCTTTAAAATTTGTTTAGGGACTTTCCTGATGTCCAGTGGTTAAGAATCTGCCTTCCAGTGGGGTGAATGTGGATTCAGTCCCTGATTGGGGAACTAAGATCCTACAAGTCTTGAGGTAACTAAGCCTGGACTCTGCAATTAGAAAGGTACCCACATTGCCCCAGTAAAGACTCAGCACAGTCAAAATTTTAAAAAATATTATTCCATTTAAAATTTGTTCCATGAATACAAACACGGGCAGTGTGGGTCGGGGGGTGGAGAATAAGAAACTATCCTGGAGCTAGCAGTGTTTTTAAAATTCTTAGAAGTCTAACTATGAACTTACCTGTACAGTATACATTACATTCCTTGAAATTATTTAAAATTTTTTTTATTCACTTATTTTTCTGTATTGGGTCTTTGATGCTTTGTGTGGGCTTTACTGGGGTGGCTTCTCTTGTTGCAGAGCACAGCCTCTAAACACACAAGTGTCAGTAGTTGTGGCACACAGGCTCAGCAGTTGTGGCTCATGGGTTCTAGCCGTCTGGGCTTCAATAGTTATGGTGCAGGGGCCAGCTGCTCCTCAACATGTGGAATCTTCCTAGACTAGAAGTCAAACCTATATGCCCTGCATGGGCAGGCAGATCCCCGTCAACTGCACTACAGTCCTTGAAATTATTGTAGGAGTACAGTAAATGGCTTTTCAAACTAAAACATCACTAAACAAACTACAACAAAGGGAATATTAGTGATGGCAAATTTCATGTCATAAAATTACTTAGGATGTAAATATCTTCCCTAACTTAGAATAAAATCTAGAGCCCTAAACATCCCTGGAGAAGGCAATGGCACCCCACTCCAGTACTCTTGCCTGGAAAATTCCATGGATGGAGGAGCCTGGTGGGCTGCAGTCCATGGGGTCGCTAAGAGTCGGACACGACTGAGCAACTTCACTTTCACTTTTCACTTTCCTGCATTGGAGAAGGAAATGGCAACCCATTCCACTATTCTTGCCTGGAGAATCCCAGGGATGGCGGAGCCTGGTGGGCTGCTGTCTATGGGGTCGCACAGAGTCGGACACGACTGAAGTGGCTTAGCAGCAGTAGCAGTAAACATCCCCAGTGATAAAATCTGGAGCTTCTGAATTTATACCTTGTTTCCTATAGTTGAAGAAATAATCCTCTATTTTATTAGATAAAAAACAAAACCAAAAAAACTTTATGATTCTACTGATGTTGAATGACACATCCATGGGCTTAAAAATCTAAAAGCATTTATAGAATTCAACCACATATCCTTTTTGGACTTCCCTGGTGGCTCAGATGGTAAAGAAGCTGCCTGCAATACAGGAAACCCAGGTTCGAACCCTGGGTTGGGAAGATCCCTTGAAGAAGAAAATGGCAGTTCACTCCAGTATTATTGCCTGGAAAATCCCATGGACAGAGGAGCCTGGAGGACTCCAGTTCACAGGGTCACAAAGAGTCAGACACGACTGAGCAACTAATACTTTATACTTTAAAAGCCATACAAATCTCTCTCTCTCTCTCTCTCTCAAACACACACTGGGTCCTATCTTACATCTGGTTTGTAATGTCTCAAAAATCTAAAATATAGCAGCTGAGGAGTTCAATACATTGCAAAAGCTGGTGAAATTCAGCATGTTCTTTCTTCTTAACAAAGAAAGGTCAGAAAACAACAAATATCAATGTGGCTGTACCATCAAATCAGTACAAACAGATCACTGGACTCACTAGCTAGTAAATTTTCATTCTTTTTTTTTTTTAATTTTATTTAAAATCATATCAAATATGGGCTGGCTTGTCACAAAAATGAACATCTTAGAAATATGGATTAAAAGCCCGTTATCTACACTGATACAAGTCTGACACTGTTCTGAACAGTAGTTACTGTCAGTATAAACAGTGGCTATTTTTTCTCACTCATGTATGAAGAAAATCTTTCATTCAATGACTAAACTGAATATAAGTTTGGAATGGATTATCAAACCATTCCCTTAGATACTAAGATTTTTCTGCTCGAAGGATCTATGAGGTCAGAGAATCAGCCACTTGAAAATTTTATATAGAGGTAGCCTTCAAATAGAGACAGATTATCTAACAGTCTGAAATAAGACTCTTAAGTACCTAGTTGTGTATCCTACAGGATTGTCAGCTAAAGGAGCTAAGCAAACAGCTATTCCAACACGTGTTCAGAAACTGGAGTGTTCACTTTATGAAGTTCAGCTGAAGCTGGTGCTGCCTGTAAATACTATTCTAGAATCACTAGGATTCTTGCTAGTTGGGACTCAATCAACTGTCTATAAAAACAGTTACTCTAGCTTCCTAGTGACTTCCAGAGAACATTCTCTTTGAAAGTATAGTACCTGCTGCTCATCTCACTATTTTTGTGGATAAACTGGAGGTAACAATATCTCTGTAGTTCTCTAACCCTTGACCTTTTTCTTACTGGTTCAGATAAACACCAATCTTTTAAATGGTGATTTTCTAAGTTATTAATTTCTATCAGCTCCAGAGAGTTGTATTTGTTCTCTTTCCTATTAAAATCCTCACTTTAGCCACCCTCAGAATTTAATATTCTGACTTTATCTAATATTTTTACTAATTATATTTAGTATGTACATGCAAATGCTAGATCTTTAGACATGTTTAGTGGTCTCTGCGATTTAGAAACAACTCAGAACATCTCCAGTTCATCTCAAGGGGTGTCCCTAAAAGAGAAAATTCAGTATTAAAAATGACAAAATATCCACATTAATTTAAAAAAGCCATTCCTAACAAAATTAATTCCCACAAAAGTTTGGGAGAAAGGAAGGCATCATTTCCTAAACTACATTCAATGACCAATCCAAAAGTTATAGAACTCTATACTTGTCCACAGCAAAGCAAGAAAAAGTGGTGTTTAAGTTACTTTGATTTATCTAAGAAACAAAAATTTCTTATGAGGGAAGTATCAGAAATTTTTTTTTTTCATAATGGCAGGGGAGATAAAATACACTTTGGAGTTTAACTCTCAAAAAAATTAAAGCAAAGAAATTATTTGATAAACTGTTATACCTTTTGTTGCATAATATATACATACTTACAGACAGAGGACAAAGACTAGCATATTTAACCAAGAAACAAATAGTCATCAGTCTATGCATGGGACTCTAAACCAGGGAGAAATGGGGTATTTCCTGCCAAATCAGTAAACAAGGATGTCACAGTCACTGAAGTCCTAAAAATCTCTACCAAATAAAAAATAATTCTTAAATTTTAGGTTGTGACTACTTTTTAAGTCAACATCAATTACAGTGAAAATGAATTAAGATTTGCCATTTTGATGCAGGGCATGACAAGTTGTTCAAAAGATGTTTTCAAATGCTATTGAACAAGATCACAATTTGGGTTTAAAGGCATTCTGAAATATGACTAGGTGTTTACTTTCTGGTGATAAAAATCTGCAAAGTGTATCACGCCTTTCTTATTTCAGGATTCTGCATTTTCTGCAGCATATTAAAAAAAAATCTGTTTGGAAATACTAATATCAAGTCAAGAAATAAAGAGCAAATAAACTTCCCTCCATCTGAAAAATGCTTCAGAGGACCATAAAGATGTTCAACCAATGACAGAATAAAGGGAAGAAGAAAGTACAGACTCTTGATACTTCAGAAAACAAAAAATAATTAGCATGAATTCCAAGCAGGTATTGATTCAACAAATTTTCCCTCGTTTTATGGGTTTCTTTTCTGAAAAGAAATGCTTTCTTAACAACAGAGGCTGCAATTTACTACTCATAATGTTCCAAGTACATATATTGCCTTTTTTTTTTTTTTTCTATAATCATAAGATTTATGTTTTCACTTTTCCTTGCTTTTCAACAAAGTATGGTATGGGAATGCCCTGGAGGTCCAGTGGTTAGGACTCTGTGCTCTTACTTCTGAAGGTTCAATCCCTGGTTGGGGAACTAAAATCCCATAAGCCTCATGAAGCAGTCAAAAAAAAAAAAAAGAGGGGTATGTAACATGAAATGGTAAAAATTCGTTTAAACTTCTGGCTGTAGTGGTAGGAACTAGAAAAAAAAAAGGAACATTTACTGAGTGTCTATTATATACCAGGCACATGTTAGGCACATAATACCCTTGTACTAACATTTGAGATAAGCATTACTATCTCCTTTCACAAACAGAAACTTGGTGTTCAGGGAACTTAAAAGCATTCTCTAAGACTACAAAACAAAAAGCAGCTGAGGCCAGACAAAACCCATCTGCTTGAGGAGGAAGTATGTGCTAGTTTTCTATATCATCTTTTCAGATGGTGATAGGTCTTTAAATAAGAAAGCAATGAATAAGTTTGATCAAGAAAAACATAACTGATAGAATAAACAGTTTTAAATTTAATATACCAAGGCATAGTATGAGTATGCCAAAATACACAATATGCTTTAACATTCAAATTAAAAAGAAAATGGTCTCTGATATTAAGTTTGGTTGTAATTTTTGGCTGTATGTGTAATCTTGGACAAGTTAATATCTAAGTCTCAATTTCCTCATTTGTAAGAAGAGGATATTAGTTATATATTTGTGTGACAAAGTTAAAGATTAAGATGACACAGATAACAGTTAGCACAGAACCGCACACATGTAAGATAAATGGTATTCTAACAAAGTGACATTGAGACTGTAGAGGATGGTAACAAATACAATGCAAATGTTTCAACTTTTCCCGCAAATTATTAGGAAACAAACCACAATTGCCTTCAATCCCTATCCAGTGTTTCAAAATTTCCTCAAATGTTTTATTTCAGTAAAGATCTGATACAGATGAAAAACAGCTTAGGTGAATACAAAGAACAAAGACTAAAGTTAGTGGTGAGAGGAGGAGAGGAGAGGTTCAGGAGCCCTAAAAAGGAAGGATGACATCCTGCAAAGTCAAAGCACACCCATGCCTTCAGAAAGACTCCCAGATAATCTTAACAACTACAAATGCCTCCTATTATCTATTGGCCAGGAGGCTTTACGCTTTTATCCAAGCTAGACTACGATAACAATTTATCCCTTTGCATATCTGAGTTGGTCTTATGTATTATTCCTCAATCATCTCTAGATGGGAGAGTGGGCCTGCCTTATAGGAAATGCATGAAGGCTGTATTGGGTATAGAATTCAGTTAAGGCTGTACTTCTAGATGTGGCTTCAGAATGTGTTTATATTTTTCACATGTCTATGCTTTTTATCTGTATCAACTGCTGCTAATCTTGTCAGACAGAGTTCAAATGTCAACTCTTGATGCCATTAGTACTTCCTAAGGCAGGGTTAATTCTACTTACTGTTTCCAGAGTACTTGGTCCACACTTTTACTTGACTCACTGAAATATATACAATTAATTCACTAAATGCTTGTTTGTCACACTAGTTCCCTGCAGGCAATGATGGTGTGTGTATGATCAAATTCAATTTCCAGGTATCACTCTACAGTTTCTGCTACAAAAGCTCACTTTGTTCAATATTTCAACCTGTCTAGAGAAACAAGTGGAAAACTTACATGCTTAATTTAAGAATACAATTTTTTTCATTGGTAAGAAGAAAACTATGCCCATTATGCCTTTTGGTTATGTACTGAGCATATTAATTTTAAAACCCTAAGAATGTAACACTTTAGACCTGAAAGAAACTTAGTCCAAACTTTTCAAGGGCTAACTGACAAGTCCAGGGTCACACAACCAATCAATAACTCAGACAGCAGATCTGAACATACTGTTTTCTTAACCTCACTGATCATACTGCTTTAATAATGTCAATACACCGTTAACAGACCTTTATCCACAGACAGAAATTACCATTCAGTTGTTCTGTGGAGAGGAACAGAAGAGCTGAGGTTTGTAACTATGATACTCAAATATGTAGCATGGCTTACAAAAAGAAAAGGCCTCTAGCCGACGGTCTGTGGTCAAATTATGTAGTTATCCAAGATTGGCATGTTAAGTAACCCTGCCTGCTTTTTCCAGAGCTGTGCGAGCGATGCAGTACTAACCTAGCTCTTCTACTTTCCTTGGTAAAGGTAACATGCATTTTACAGATGACTAAAGAAAGAATGGACCAGCAGCAAACTGGGACATCTGAAATATTATGGTGAAGTTTCTAGTTTGGGAAGTAAGATCTACAAATGACCATGAAATAAAATATACATAGTCCATTTTCATTTTTATACCCATTTTAAAACAATTCACACTGTAAAAGGCCTATGAATTAAATATATTCAGTAAAAGCATCCAAATAGAAAACCAATATTTTAAATCCCCTTTGTTTTAAACATTGAAAAGGTAAGCAGTGTAGCCATAAGTGTTTTTAGTTTGTTATTTTAGTATTTATCAAAGCACTAGTTTTCAGTTTAAAAAAATTATTTTTTTAAAACTTGAGATTTAACACAGCATTTAATCTAAAATATATTTTCAATTAAAATTCATTATTTATATATTCTTAATAACTTTTAATATGCTTGAAAAACTATTTTCAGCATAGTTTCAAAGCAATATGATCATGTTCAATGCTGATGTTAAGTACAGAACTGAAAATAATAATCTCTAATCTTTTTTATAGAAACATATCTAATAAATCCTAAATAAAGCAGCTAGTAATACAATATATTTAAGTAGGCCTGACTTGTGAAATTGCCTAGTGGTTCTCAAAGAAATCAAACTTTCATCACAATTCATTCACTTTCTCTCTCTCGGTGGCTCATCCTTAAGACCTGAGACAATATAGAGAGCTACCTCCAGGTAGTGAATGCAATTACTATTAGGACATAAAGAACACTGGTGACCTCCAGTGTCTATTCTCTTTCCAGGCTGCTCTGTCCTTTTTGCCTTTTTGTTTTAAAAATGAAAGAACTATGAAACATAAAAAAGATAATGTTTCTTAAAATATTATAAGGCAAAGAAATGAGATGAATTTTTCATCTACTAATTTGGTATTTTTTAAAACCTGTATAGTTCTACCAAATATTAATATGTAATTTAACTTGTTACTCTTATAGAATTATAGTAACAAATTACCAGAAAGACTGCATACTTTCTTCCATGTTTTAGCAGTTCTGTCAGATTTATATATGACTTCTGTTTATCTAGCAGAAATCATGTTCTACTGTGGAACCACCTACCCCTGCAAAGCACATAACTGTTAAAATGTAAATTGCCCAACTATTTTTAGCTGTTGCTGAAAAAAAAAATCCTGTCTTCGGGAATAATGATTTGAGGCATTGTGTTCATTTTGTTTATCAAGCAGCTATTCAGCCTCCAGTGGGTCCAAGTGCTTATGCAAGCAAAAGCTTTTAAGAATGCCTGCAGCTGCAATCCAACCTTCCAGGTAGGCTGCAGGTTCAGAGCACAGCTGCCCTAGGCTGCATAAAACTCAGATCCATCTGGAAGTGAATTTCAAAGAGGATTTCAAATTTGAGTTTTCATGTATCATACAGAAGAGAGGGCGGGGGAAGAACACAGGAAAGAAGGAAGGCAAACAACCAAAAAGATAATATCTCTACTTCAGCCTTAATAAAAACTAAAAAGCTCAGACCCATGCTGCTCCTTCTAGATTACTACTTGCCAAGGCAGATATTCCATTCAGTGTATACTTGGATGAGCTGTGACTCACCCAGCAGCACCTGCGCTCATGTGTTAAGTACTGCCAAATAAAAGGCCAACATCCATTTACACAACAAAGAGATGTACCCTATAAGGCAAGCAGCCTCAATCCAAAAGCCCCACTCCCCATTTGTTCTAAGCAAAGGGAGAGGAAGAAAATCTCCCCTTCTCACACCAGGGATTTTTAAATTGTAGGTGGATTTATGATGTAGGTTCATTTACAAATACTTTTACTCTTTAAGAGAATAAAGTATATTTAACAGCGCAAACATCCCTACAGCATCAGATTATCATGGCCATTAATGATTGTTCACCAAACCTTTCCAATCTTTTTATTCTCATGAAGCTCTTTATTCTCAAAGGATACATTTTTGAGCAAAGAGGGATCAACAAACTAGTTGCTCGAAAGCTTTCCTGATGCTAGGCTGAAGTTAGGAAAGGCTTAATGAAGGCTTTAAAATCCACAAGAGATTCACAATGAACATCTGACTTGGTGATTTATGCATATTAATAACCTCAGTCCTACTGAGGCAAGCTGAGCCGAACGCGTCCGTCGAATCCTAATGTCTTTAGCTCCATTGGGATTATTACAAATGTAAATTTCTAAGATTCTCAGCTATTAATCTCTGTCTGTCCTCCTGTTCAGCAACATAATGACTAATTAAACATCAAAAGACCTGTATAGGAGATCTTCTTTGACAGCTAGCGGCCTAGTCCTCTTCCCAAGAGGGGAATTCAAATGACAGGGACACGGAGTGAAAGCATATGAGTAAACTACAAATCATTGCAGAGAAATCTAAAAACCTAACACTGAATTCAGATTTAACTCAATCAATGATTCTGTGAAGCAGAGATCAATTACTATGTGAAGTATGCCTACTGACACCAACTGAATGTATCCTGACAGTCTGCAGATACTGAATACCTGAAATTAATTTGCTTACCACAAAGTCAAAAAAAAAGAAGTGGTACTTACAGAAGAAGGCAAACCAGGAGGTACTTTTCTGACTTTCTTTGCTTGCAAAGGATCTGTACGTGGGAAACAGTATATTTCATCAGCATTTATTTTAGAAAAGTTCAGACTTCAAATGAGCAGGAAAGGATTTTCCCTCCTAGTACCTTCCTCGTTTTCCAGGATTTAGGAATAAGTAAGGGAATACAGGGACAGGAGTTCCATTCTTCCTAACCAGTTCTAGTGTAAAACACGTACTCCTAATGAAGTGATGTACTCTGAAATACATATCCTGTAAGTCTGGGAAGATGGCAGCAAACAAAGTAAAACAAGAGAGAAAATAACAAACCAATAAGCATGTTTGAGAAAAGGGAATAATATTTCTTAAGTACCTATTATGTACAAGGCTTCATACTAGGCACTTTTCATCATTTATCTCAGTTTCATCTGCAGATGGGCATCTGGTGCAACAGGTCAGTTTAGTAATATGACTCCTTAAGGGAGACACAAATCTAGTGTTCATATCACACTGAGAATTAGGTTTAAAAGCATATTAGACTAAAAGCTAATGTTATGCTACAAATTATGTTAAAAATTTGAAATATTTAATAACTGAAAAGTAAAGATTATACTAATACCTGAAATATATTACATAAACTATTAAACACAAGCATTGTCATATATGATATCATCCTATAAGTATTCTACAAGAATATTTCCTGTAACAATATGTGGTTAAAATGGAAACTTCAGCACTAATTTCTATACAATTTATTCTTGGATGTTTATATTTATTTCCAAGAAACAATTAAAGTATATTTCTTTCTAAGATACAGATTATTTATTAAAGGATAACATGAATATTTTCATATGCCTACCCAGCCTCACTTGGTACTATTTGTAAAATTTAAAATTTAATACTTGTTCGTTTTATTGTAAAAACGGTGTTAAATGCAGCATTCCAATCATACACAAATAATGGATCAAATTCAGGATTTCTCAGATGGGTTTGCTATTAAAAAGAGAAAACATGTAAGAAGGCTAATATTAACTACAATGCTTTTGAAAACTATAAAAGTTAGAACTGCAAAAATGGTATTTTCCTGGGTCATAAATAATATGACAGTAAAACATTCAATTGTTTAAGAAAGAATGAAATTCATTTAAATTAGGGCTGGGATTCTTAGTAAATATACCAGGAGGCTGCAAAGCTAAAAAAGCAACTTCATAAGTAGTATGTGGAAAAATTATGTACAATAAAGAGAGAAAAAAACACTCATTAGCATCTGGTTCCTACCAAGAGGCAGCCTATATTTCCTTAAAATAAAAGTGCCAAAGATAAACAACATCTGGCACACTCTTTATTTATAAAACTTACTAGCAAAATTTTTGTTCTTTGGGAGGCTTTTTCTAAAACCCAACTCTTCACAACTAATACAGTATCCCTTGAGCAAAAGACACAGTCCATATTAATAGAGACAGTCAACTGAACTGTTCCTATAAATCTAGAGCCCATCACTCTACTTTGGGATAACTAGCAGTAGAATACATTGCTCTTTGGATTAGGCCAGTTTTTTCCCTGCCCTAGGAATGGAAATTCTTCTTTTATATTTTTAATCTAATCATTAGTTGCCGTTATACAATTACATGCATCAATGCTGGATTCAAAATCATGAATTTAGAATACAAAGTTCACTTTTGGGAGGTTTCAAAGTATAACAGTTAAGAGAGTAAGCTGATTGGATTCAAATTTCAGCTCCATCATATAGCAGCTGTGTGAGCTTGGGCAAGTTACTTAACTTCTTTTAACTTCAGTTATCTACAATAACTTCCTGGACCTGTTGCAATAAAGGGAATACAGAAAGATGCTCAGAGCAGTACCTAACAGAAAGTGACACAATAAATTTTAGCCATTATTATTAGGTTTATATTAAAATTTGTGGCAAAACTATTATCAATTGTTAAGTCAGTGTTTTGCAGAATGTTGATTTTCTAAAGCATCTAAATATCTTGAAAAGATGCTAAAATTGGTATAGATTATTTCTGAAATCCTTCCAGAGATTTTATGAGTAACTGCAATACCAAGAGAGAGTGTCTAAGACTGAGAAATAACAACGAAGAGTGGAATAATAATTTACTAGGTGGTATTTACACAGGAGATGAGTGGGCCTCCTTGAATACCAAGCTTTGGCTAAGTTGCTTACTTTCCTGCATATTGGTTCCTCATTTGTTACACGTGAAGTGCAAGTAGGTCAGTCCACCTCTGCGACCCGCTGGACTATACAGAGCATGGAATTCTCCAGGCCAGAATACTGGAGTGGGTAGCCTTTCCCTTTTCCAGGGGATCTTCCCAACCCAGGGACTGAACCCAGATGTCCTTCATTGCAGGCGGATTCTTTACCAGCTTAGCCACAAAGGAAGCCCATGTAACATGACGTTAATATTATAACTTACTAGAATTTTTATAAAGATATAGTATGTATAACACTGTACCTGGCATAAAAGAGAGAATCCATAGTATCTAACATCATAATCAAAATAAAAATGAATATACAAGCCTTAATTTCTGGGAAGCTTGAGTTTTAAATGAAATCAACTCCCTCCCCTCACCCTCAATATTCCAGTGGTTCATTTCCTCCCTGAACTTTTAGTAGTAGTGTACTAGTCTATATTAGTGCTTTCTGTCATGGTGTGTGCTCACACAGCATTCTAACAAGGTATTTTTCTAGAGTGACACTGACACATCTAGAGTCAAAAGAACGTTTTTACCCTAACTGATTTGGTGGGAAACAAAAGTGGAGATGGAGAAAAGATACTATATCTTACCATTTCCTTAATAAGTATATTGGTCTAAATCACAGGGGCTTGTTCCAACAGCACAAATACTCAATCACCTATAAGCAGAGGTGGGCACATCTAACCAGAGATCTCTATGACTAATATGACAATCCATCACTCTGCCCTTTTATACCTTTAAGCATACTCTAGACTCAAAGGCTAGGGATATTTTAGCAAATTTTGGGTTTGACAGAGGTGCCTGTGTGCTAAGTCGCTCCAGTCGTGTCTGACTCTTTGCGACACTATGAATTGTAGCCCGCCAGGCTCCTCGTCCATGGGATTCTCTAGGGAAGAATAACAGAGTGGGCTGCCATGCTCTTCTCTAGAAGATCTTCCTGATAGAGGGATCAAACCCATATCCCTTATGTCTCCTGCATTGGCAGACAGATTCTTTACCACTAGTGCCACCTGGAGAAAGCCCTTACAAAGGTAGATAAGTATTTGTGGAATAAATAGCTAGGACCTATTTTCTTTTGGTTTATTTTAGAGGGTGGCCTATCCTCAATATAAACATGCTTTACAGTTTCAATTTTCTCATATAGAGGATTCTTTGTAAGAATAATCCAAAAGTCTCACATTTCAACATTGACTGGATAGGGTGTAAGAGTATACCTGAGGCTTGCTGTAAGCAGCAACATGAAAACAGACTGGCCTGGTTAGGCTACACACAAGACATGAAGGAAAGAAGTAAGGAAAATGAGAGGTGTATGCTTGATAGTTACTGAGTTGCCTTTTGAGGTAGTGTTTTGGAACTAGATAGAGAAAATGGTTGTACAGCATTGCGAATATACTAAATGTCACTGAATTGTACACTTTAATAAAGGTAATTTTATGTTAATTTTACTTCGATTTTTAAAAATTGAGGAATAGATGCAACGAATATGCAAAGAACATTGGAGTTGGAGTCAGAAAGTCTGCATAAACCACCTACTAGGTATACGAATATGCTGTCCTTTGAGCCTCAGTTTTATGTTAAAGCCTGTATTACGCCCACTGACTAGTAGGACTGCTATATGAATGAAATGAGAATGTATATTATAAAACCATTTTGCAGACTGTTCAGCATTATATCAACTGTAGTCAAGAATAAGGGATTAATATTAGTATATGACATTTTTATTACAAGAGGGAAAACTAGTCCCATTTTTAAAGCTCAATTTTCCACTATTCAGTTCCTCTTAAGGTGATGATCAAATAAAAATATTAAACTGTTTATTAAGTATATACTGCTTTATGCAAATAAGCCCTAATATCATCATGACACCCAAGAAATCAAATGTTTTCTAATTAGAAGTGTAGCCAGAAGCATAAACTAATGGGGGTGATGGTGGGGAAGAAACATTTTTAAATGGGATTTGTTGTGTGATACACTTACCAAGTGCTGCAGAGTCATGGAGTGGTCTTCTTCTGGAACTTGTGGCAGAAAATGAGTAGTAGGGTGTCCCAGGTTTTCCTGAAGAAGAGAGTTGTGCTGGGCTTCCAAGCCCTAGATCTTGTCTCAGGAGACTAGACTATAAAACAAGGCCAAGGAAACGAGTTATCTTCTCATTGATTATGGACCCAAATCTGAAAATGACATCACTTTCAAATTATTTATGGTAACTTGAACAATGCTTTGAATTTAGGAAGTATCTAAGTACTTGTTTGAATTTTATTAGTTTAAACCTGTGTTTTCTCTTTTTGCCCATCCTCATGTCCTCATGTTGCCTGCTTTTTAGAAATTATGTAGATTCATACAATCTTAGAGTTGAAAGAATATTTTAGTTGGTATGTAGTTCCACTCTTTTTAAAAAATAATTATTATTTATCTGGCTATGTTGGGTCTTAGTTGCATCATGTGGGATCTTTTATTGTAGGACACAAATTCTCTAGTTGTGGCATAAGGACTTAGTTGCTCAGTGGCATGCGGGATCTTAGTTACCCGACCTGGGATTGAACCTGTTGTCTCCTGCACTACAAGGTGGATTCTTAATCACGGGACCACCAGGGAAATCTCCTGTAGTTCTACTCTAATCATCAAGATCATTTTTGAAAAATGTCCACCCAGTCTTTGCTTGAATGCTTTCATGAGCACACAAGGGAGTCAATTCTGTTCTTTCTTCCATTTCTTTTTTCTTTATGGAGAGCTCTCATTGTTTAAAAGAGTACCAATATTTTCAAGACTAGCCATTCCCGTTTTCATCAACTGTGTCTCATGACATAGTTTTGAATGTCCTCCCCACCATTCCTGACACAGACCTCCAAATTTATTTTCCATTTGTCAAAGTCTCTTGGAAAAGCGAATGGAGAACAATGCCCCAGATGTAGTCTTATTAATGTACAGGAGTTTCTGAGACTACATTTTAACAACACATTTGTGCTATGTAGCTCATACTGAGAGGTCAAGAGAGATCACATCCTGTTACTCTTTTATTATATAAGTTGCTATTAAGTAACATCCCTCCAATGGTTTCCTTGTTCAGTTTGTGTTCTTTGGTTCCAAGTGCAAGACTTAACATTTATCTCTAATAAAATCCATCTTGCTATATTTGATCCATAATAACCATCTGTCCAGGATGACAAGGCTGAGGAGACAGCTCTAACATATGCTACAGAGACATCATGAGATTCTATTGAGTACTGCACTGAAATCCAGAGATTCAGCAGCCCTGACCTGCTAATCAACTGACCCTATCATAAAGCAAATGAAGTCAATGCAGCAGAATTTGTTTTCAAGCTTTCTGAAAGCTGAGGGGAAAAGAAGACCTCAACTGGAAAGCGTGTTAGATGCAAGTGAGGTTCTCAAATGAAAACTGTGATTTCGCTAACATATTTAGTATTCTCCCACCCCATATTTAATAACTTTTACAGTTATCACCACACTCTGGGTGGCTGTTATTCTGGCTACTAAGTATCATAAAGACATGGAGAAATAAATCTCAGCTCTGGTGAGAAAGAATCAGTAGAACTTTATAACACTAGTCATGGTAGTCCAGTCCCTGCCTCCAGAAAAACTTTCATTTTCAGTTTATCACACTACTTAATAATCTTAAATAATATTTATGTTTTAGCTTAAAACTCTGAGATGGAATTAATATAACATAAAATTAATCATTATATTTCCAACCAGTGACATTTCAGTTCAGTTCAGTCGCTCAGTCGTGTCCAACTCTTTGCGACCCCCTGAATTGCAGCAC
>NW_011494638.1:5292474-5292927 GCF_000754665.1 Bison bison bison | reverse complement strand
CCTGGAGTTCACTCAGACTCACGTCCATCGAATCAGTGATGCCATCCAGCCATCTCATCCTCTGTCGTCCCCTTCTCCTCCTGCCCCCAATCCCTCCCAGCATCAGGGTCTTTTCCAATAAGTCAACTCTTCGCATGAGGTGGCCAAAGTACCGGAGTTTCAGCTTTAGCATCATTCCTTCCAAAGAAATCCCAGGGCTGATCTCCTTCAGAATCGACTGGTTGGATCTCCTTGCAGTCCAAGGGACTCTCAAGAGTCTTCTCCACACCACAGTTCAAAAGCATCAATTCTTCGGCACTCAGCTTTCTTCACAGTCCAATCTCACATTCATACATAACCACAGGAAAAACCACAGCCTTGACTAGACGGACCTTTGTTGGCAAAGTAATGTTTCTGCTTTTCAATATGCTATCTAGGTTGGTCATAACTTTCCTTCCAAGGAGTAAGCGTCTT
>NW_011494638.1:5281584-5292126 GCF_000754665.1 Bison bison bison | reverse complement strand
GAAAACTGACCTTTTCCAGTTCTGTGGCCACTGCTGAGTTTTCCAAATTTGCTGGCATACTGAGTGCAGTACTTTCACAGCATCATCTTTCAGGATGTGAAATAGCTCAAATGGAATTCCATCACTTCCACTAGCTTTGTTCGTAGTGATGCTTTCTAAGGCCCACTTGACTTCACATTCCAGGATGTCTGGCTCTAGGTGAGTGATCACACCATCATGATTATCTTGGTCGTTAAGATCTTTTTTGTACAGTTCTTCTGTGTATTCTTGCCACCCCTTCTTAATATCTTCTGCTTCTGTTAGGTCCATACCATTTCTGTCCTTTATCGAGCCCATCTTTGCATGAAATGTTCCCTTGGTATCTCTGATTTTCTTGAACAGATCTCTAGTCTTTCCCATTCTGTTGTTTTCCTCTATTTCTTTGCATTGATCACTGAGGAAGGCTTTCTTATCTCTTCTTGCTATTCTTTGGAACTCTGTATTCAGATGCTTGTATCTTTCCTTTTCTCCTTTGCTTTTTGCTTCTCTTCTTTTCACAGCTATTTGTAAGGCCTCCAGAGACAGCCATTTTCTTTTTTGCATTTCTTTTCCATGGGGATGGTCTTGATCCCTGTCCTGTACAATATCATGAACCTCATTCCATAGTTCATCAGGTACTCTCTCTATCAGATCTAGGCCCTAAAATCTATTTCTCACTTCCACTGTATAATCATAAGGGATTTGATTTAGGTCATACCTGAATGGTCTAGTGGTTTTCCCTACTTTCTTCAATTTAAGTCTGAATTTGGCAATAAGGAGTTCATGATCTGAGCCACAGTCAGTTCCCGGTCTTGTTTTTGTTGACTGTATAGAGCTTCTCCATCTCTGGCTGCAAAGAACATAATCAATCTGATTTCGGTGTTGACCATCTGGTGATGTCCATGTGTAGAGTCTTCTCTTGTGTTGTTCGAAGAGGGTGTTTGCTATGACCAGTGCATTTTCTTGGCAAAACTCTATTAGTCTTTGCCCTTCTTCATTCCGTATTCCAAGGCCAAATTTGCCTGTTACTCCAGGTGTTTCTTGACTTCCTACATTTAATGACATTTAGTACATTCTTAATATTGTACCACCATCACCATCTAGTTCCAGAACCACTTCATCACCCCAAAAGGCAATTCCATACCCATTCAACAGTCATTTCCATTAATTTTTTTTGCTCGAGCTCCTGACAACAACTAATTTGCTTCTGTCCCTCTGGACTTATTTTGAATATTTCAAATAAATGGAATAATGCAGTTTGTGACCTTTTGTGTCTGGCTTCTCTCAGTATAACGTTTTTGAAGTTCATCTTGTTGTAGCATGTATCAGAACTTCATCCCTTTGTACAGATATACTGTAATTTGTTTATGCATTTATCCACTTATGGAACATTCTGGCTTTATCCAGCTTCAGACTATTGTGAATAGAGTTGCTATGAACATTTGTGTGCAAGTATTTATTTGAGTAACTCTTTTCAATTCTTTTGGGTAGACACTTAAGCGACGAATTGCTGGGTCACACAGTAAATCTATGTCTAACTTTTAGAGAAACTGCCAAACTACTTGTTTTAATTCTATTCAGATTTTGCTATTTCTTCAGTTTTCCTGGTGTACATATTTCTAGGAATTTGTCCATTTCATCTAGAGTGTCAAATTTTTAGCATAAATTGTTCACTGTATTCTTTGATAATTCCTTTTATTTTTGTAAGATTAGTAGTAACGCCCCTATTTTCATTTCTGATTTTTGTAATTAGACTCTTCTTTTTTTCATAGTCAATTTAGCTAAAGATCTGTAAATTTTGTTGATCTTTTCAGAGAACCAACTTCAGATTTTGTTGGTTCTATAGTTTTCCTATTCTCTGTTTTAAAAAATTTCTGCTCTAATCTTTACTACTTCCTTCTTCCTGCTAGTCCTGGGTTTGGTTTTCTTTTTCTATGTTCTTACAGTATAAGTTAGATTACTGGTTTAAGATCTTTCTAAATGTAGGCATTTACAACTATAAACTTTCTTCTGATCACGGCATCTCATGTTTTGCTATATATTCTCTTTTTCAGTTTTTTTTGTTTTGTTTTGTTTTAAAGAAAAAAGCCTATTCAACAATGCTGGGGTACACATGAAGTCATCGGTGTACTAAATGAGCCAAAGATCACTGCATTTTTTCAGAAATGTTTATAGTTAAGAAGACAACTTTCTCAGACTTCTCGAAAGATAAGTGATTCTTTGAATGGAGTTGATATCTTCTTTTACAAGAGAAAAAGTAAGGAAAGGAGAGTTTCAAACAACAGATAATATGATGTATATATGAAAAAACTGCATAATATCAATGTAATTACTTAGAATTAATCACACAAATTTCAACAGATACAAGATTCAACAGATAAGGAAAGAAAGGTGTTGACTAACAGGCATGAAGGAGAAATAGTTCCCCTTAAGATAACTAGGAGAAATGATAAAAATGAGGAAACAATAAATATAAATAACACATGCATCCTTTCTATTTCTATAACAAACCATTAGAAATCGATCTCCTGATTACATTATTTGTGTGAGAATAGTGTGACCCAGGAATCATCAAGTCTCCTGCATGTATTATACTAAAATTTCCATTGTCACATCTGTTTTGTGTTTCTGTTTTTTTGCCTGTGCTAGGCACATTCAACATTCCTCAAATAGCAATCAGAATATGGCTAGAATATGGTAGATGGAACATATTATTACCACATGTTTTAGGGCAGGGGTCATGTACCTTGAAATTTTTCTCTTAAGAAATCACTAGTCTTTTAATAGGATGTTCTCTGTTCACTACAAAACTGACTTTCATGATACAGTGTTTTAAGGTGCCTGATATATTTATTGCTTCATCTGTGTTTTCTAATGCGAAAGGTACATATGAAACTGGTTGCTGCATTCACATAAATAAGTAAATACATGAGAGGAGATGGGTATTCATATGTCACTTAACAATGTTCCTTTCAACATTTCCCTGGCATATAAATTCTAATGGGCATGTAAGATGATGATGATTAATACCATGGTCAACAAACCATGGCCTACAGGTCAAATAGGACCTGTTGGAAAATACTTTTATTGGGACACAGTCTCACTCATTTATTTATGTATTTGTTATGGTGTTTTTGTGCTACAATGGAAGAGTTGAGTAGTTGCAACAGAGAATGTATGGTCTGGAAAGTCTAAATTATTTACTATGTAGCCTTTCTCAGAAAATAATAATAGACCCCTTATGCACTGTATTGATGGAGAAACAAAGGACTGTGTTTGGAGTATGGTAAAGAAGTCTGTGTGCTTAAGTTGTAAGATAACAATGGGTACTTACAGGTGAATGAAATGTAGCTAGTGAGTTATTTCTTCCAAGAATTCCAGTAACAGTCATAATAAAGACCAAAAGAGGCATAACTTAATCTAAAAGGTGAACAGGAAATACATTTCTTATATTCCTAAAAGTAAATGTCTGTAAATACTCGGATGTCCTGGAGGCAGCATGAGCTTTGAAGTTAGGTATCTGAGTTCAAATCCTCACTATAAGATCCTAGGCAAATTATCTAACATTAATGCATCTGCTTTGTTTTCTATATATGGTTATATTATTAACTAGTTCAGAGGGTTACTGGAGAAGTAAGTAAGGCTTAAGTAAAAGTAAGTGGCATGGTTGTAGCCCCTTGTGAAAAATAAAAACTTAATTTCATTTTTTCTTTCCCCATAGGTTACCACATTCTAAGTATCATAAAAGAATGAAAATAAGATGAAGGGCATTTTTTTGTTGTTTCCTGGGTACAAAGTAAGGAGACCTCAGCTGCCCTGAATCCAAGATGGCTGAGTTGTAACTCTCAATGGTGAAGGTAAGATAGGATGTTGGAAATAGAAGAGAATAAACAAGCCCTCAGAGAAATGGCTGACAATTAGAGGCTAAATCCAAAGAGCAAAGTGACTAAAGAGGAAAGATTTAAACTGTATCAACCTAGATCAAGAATAAGCAGAGAAATGCCAACTTATTCTCAGAACGATTCAGCAGAAGTATGTATGTTTATGTGCACAAACCCATATACAGCTTATAGACCAACAAATATAGGCATATATCGAGTGAAAGAAAAGCAATGCATGTGCACTAATATGGTGAAATGTTATATGAAAGGCAATGGCACCCCAGTCCAGTACTCTTGCCTGGAAAATCCCATGGATGGAGGAGCCTGGTAGGCTGCAGTCCATGGGGTCGCTAAGAGTCGGTCATGACTGAGCGACTTCACTTTCACTTTCCACTTTCATGCATTGGAGAAGGAAATGGCAACCCACTCCAGTGTTCTTGCCTGGAGAATCCCAGGGATAGAGGAGCCTGATGGGCTGCCGTCTGTGGGGTCGCACAGAGTCGGACACGACTGAAGCTACTTAGCAGCAGAAGCAGCAGCAGATAATATTTACTGGAACAGTATTAAGCATTCAGTTCAGTTCAGTTCAGTCCCTCAGTCGTGTCTGACTCTTTGCGACCCCATGAATCGCAGCAAGCCAGGCCTCCCTGTCCATCACCGACTCCTGGAGTTCACTCAGACTCACGTCCATCGAGTCAGTGAATGCCATCCAGCCATCTCATCCTCTGTCGTCCCCTTCTCCTCCTGCCCCCAATCCCTCCCAGCATCAGAGTCTTTTCCAATGAGTCAACTCTTTGCATGCATAGAAATATTATACAGACAGCAAGCAGGGGGACCCAATTTGAATCTATTTCTGTTGAAGAGGCTCTTTCCTTAGTACAACAAAATTTCTGTAGCAGTCTAGGAGTCCAATAACCATTTTTAAAGGTAACTTGAAAAAATGTTAAGTGACATATAAATGAATTTGTGAATTACAATCCTAAAGTTGAGTCACCTATAAAATACATACTGTAGATATTTGTACATATGCATGAAATAAAGGAAGAAAAAGAACAAATGTTTTTTAGGGAAAAAAGTTTACTTGTTACCAATTTTACCGATGATATATACTTTTCTCCTTCCTCTTAGCAAATCTGAAGATGTGGTTAGGAAATACCCTATCTTCTTTTTCTCCAGTTAATTTCAAGAAAGCCACAGAAGTTGTTCTTCATCCTGCTGTCCTTCACCCAGTTGTCCTAATCACAGAAATAATCAGTTCCCCTGTTTTATCTGTACCATGATCGAAATGATTAGGCAAAGTAAAGGAAGGAGAAATTGTTTCTTCTTAAGAACACAAGATGATATTTCATCCTGCCAACTAAAATGAAATGTTTAGTACTGTAAGAAATACAAAAGAAGTTTAAGACAAAGTTTTCTCTACAAGGACTTGATACACTAACTAAATCATATATTTTTTCCTTTATTTGATTCTTAAACATTTTGGTAAAACCAAAGTGCACATAATAATCTATTGAATTTTTTCCTAAAATAAAATTACATATCAGCTCATACTATTGATTTTTCTGCCTGCCTATAACAAATGAGAAGCATTATTGATCTTGTCCTGAAGGTATCTCAGGCAAAAAGAATACCCAAGTATCCCAGAGGATATAGAACCAGACAAAGCAGCTTTATTCTGCTGTCTTATGCAAGGCAGAATTAGTATTCTGAAACAGCATTGCACTAAATTTCTTAACACATGCTTCAAGAAAAAGAATCTTTTTCATAGTCATCTAGAAACTCCATCTGTGAAAAATCAATCTAATTACCAAGGAATAATTAATAAAGGGTTATTCCTGAAACACTAAGATAGCATAGATTATTATCATAAAAACCTACAGTAAGTTTCATTTCAAATTACATATGACATACTTTTAGCCTAAATAAAAATTCCCATTTCTTTACATGGAACTTTAATAGCCTGTGCAGTATTTTTTAAGTTCCCTCTTCCTCTTCATGTGCATGAGAAACTCGGGGGACTCTAAAATGTGAACCTGAAAAGACTATTTAGTGTTCTTCATAGTGATCAGACAGGAAGTCCGCCTGCAGTGCAGGAGACCTGGGTTGGATCCCTGGGTAGGGAAGATTCCCTGGAGAAGACAATGGCTACCCACTCCAGTATTCTTGCCTGGAGAATTCCATGGACAGAGGAACTTGGTGGACTACTACAGTCCATGGGGTTGCAAAGAGTTGGACATGACTGACTAACAACAACAACACACTTCCTGCTGATACTGACCAAAAATGTAAAGAAGAGGTATAAAGTAGTGGGCAAGGCCAGCATCATTTACTAATGCAACTTCTTCATAATTACATTGGAACATACTGTGAATGTAATTTAAATAGGACCATAGGAAAACATAATATATAAAAATGGTACTGATAAGTATCCAGGAGGATTCAAAATCATACTGTAATAATTTGGATACTCTTTACTCTTAAGAGGGAAGAATCTGAAATCTTGATAAACACAGACTTCCTTCCTTAAAACTACTTTTTACCATTAAATGGCTTAGTCCAAATGCTGTACTACATATATTTTCACATCTATTCACAATCAGATTAAACAAGCCTCATTTTATGATTAAAAATTTGAAGCACTAACTTAACAATAATTTACTTTCTAGAAAAGTAAGATGGGAGTATCTAATGTTGTAGTTACATATGTCAAAAAATTTAAATACTTAATATGGACTGTTGGAACCTTTGCTCTTTGTTCATTCTACAGTACTCCTTAATTTCATGCCTATATTACACCCCTGAAATAGTATGCAGTTTTAATATATTATGTATTAAAAGCAAGCAGCTGTTCCCAAATTCGCCCTTTTGAGAGGGGACATGTTAAAGACACAGAAAGATATAAAACAAAAATCATGATAAAACAGAATATATAAATTGTTGAAATGTCCCAGATGAATTTTTGGGGGGGGGGGGGGCTGTGCTGTGTGGCTTGCAGGATCTTAGTTCCCGACCAAGGATTGAACCTGTGTACTCGGCAGTGAAAGCAAAGAGTTCTAACCACTGGATCTTCAGGGAATTCCCTCAGATGATTTTTTTAGACTATACTGTGCGCTTCTTTTGTTACTCAGAAATAAAGAAACAAAACTGTTTTAAAAGCAAAATTAGTACAGTATTGTTATATTTGCAATTGTTCTTTTAATTTAGAAACATCACAGTACATTTCAGCTGTTGAGTCCATTTGAAGTTTCAGAGACACGACAACTCAAGAGTGACAAAGTGGCGTCTCACCTCATGTCATAACCAAATCAAAATCTCAGAGAGTGAAGAGGAACTCAGCAAAATATAAATGCTGGGCTTTAATAATATATCAGTCTTCTGTTAACTTTCTACAAATGATTTAAGGAAGGGCTATAATAAAACTCAAATTGGGACAACAGCGACATTTGCAAAATAATTGTTATTATGATGCAAATTCATTCACATTGAAATTTCAGGGATATGTTAGCAATTATCAGTAAGTTGTTAAAGAATTCTATCCTGAGAATCTCATTAGATAGCAATGCAAACTACAGTTGTTATCATTCTGAGAACAAAGGGATCTTGAATGAGTAATCAATAGCAACTGGCAGAAAATGAGACATTAATTATGACCCTCTCTAGTGTTTTGTCTAAGACAAGATTTCATTAAACGCTTTGTGCAACCTGAATAGTTCCAAGTCATTACCAACATTTTGGACAATATATTAATTGAGGGAGGGAGCAGGAGGGGTGTACAAGGAAACAAAGTAAAAGAAAACCTGAGATGTCTCTATTTCTTTCCTGGGTCAATAAAAACACACTAGTCACTACTAGCCAACTGTTATGCTCATTCTTTTACAAGTCCCAAATCTTATAAACTCAACATGGTCTCTTGAAAATTTAATTATCATTTTCGATACTTAAAGTGTTGTGCAGGTTTGATAGGATAATGACAGTCATCCATCAAATGCATCCTGCCAAGACAATCAGCCCAATCTTTCTGCCTTAAAAAGAGAAAAAACAAAGATGAGAAGAAGCTACCTATGTACTATTAAGTTACTAAAACATGGCAATCTTAGCCGTTTAAGTTTCTTAATCTTCTTTAACAGTAAACTAAAGGAAAAATTTACCATCTTGATATTTCATTTTCACTATTTTTTTTCCTCTGAAGTTTTCTCCTGAATCCTGCACCAGCTGACAGATAACAAAGAAGGAAGATTTGGGAGGTAAACTGATAAAGACAGACCTACCAGAAATAAAAGAACTATTAAAACACAAACAGCTAAAATTAAAGCTATTTTAGTACATTCAGTATTCAAATAATTGTAAACATGAAATAAGAATGACTTTATGATTTTACAGGTTCCCATAAAGAGACCCCCCCCCCCCTTTTCAAAAAATGCTATTAGGGATGTTCTGAAGGCAGACTCTCCGGACGTTAGCAGTGAGCATACTCTGAGCAAGTCTTCGTCTAAGTGAGCAGCTTTTCCGACTGTCTGAATCTAGAAACTTCCTTGATAAATAAGGCCCTCTGGAAGACTTCCTATAAAGATACCAGTATGCCTCTGGGCCTTTTCCTTCATGAACACAAAGAAGGCAGCTATGTGAGATGCTAGCTAACATTAGAAGAACAAGATAGAAGGAAATATCATTTCTCTTTTGCTTCTGTGGAAACGGTGTGACGTAATCCTAAGATTTTCAGCAGACTTCTAATACTCTGAAGCCACTCTTTCCCTTTAATGTTAGGCTTTCATATCCAGTAAATGAGTGCACCCTCTTCCCCATCCCATGTATTTCCAAGAATACAATTAAGAGTAACACAAAACCCAATAAAGCACTAAGCTATTACTTAGGTATATAATATTTTTTGACCTAAAACATTCTATACTGGACATCTTTTTAAAAATTAAAACTTTCTTTTTTTGAATTTTCAAATATAAACAAAAATAGAACAAAATATAATGAACCATTCTTTATATATCTTTTACTCAGTTTCAACAACTTTCAGCATTCTGCTGTTTCTGTTTCATTTATTCTACTTCCTCTCAGTTACAATCCCCAAACTGACAACAATCCCTTATTATCATGTAATACCCAGCCTGTGTTCACCTCTTTCTTCACTTTTCCCCCCAGGATAGTGTCTAATCTTTAGCCATTATTTAACAGACTCCTTTCTACTGAAATAAGTTTACAAAAGAATAAAATGATTTTTTGAAACAATATTCTGAAACAGCACCATATTCTGAGTAGCACCAAAATTTAGCAAGTTTTACAGCGGGAATAGAAACAAAGAAAACAATGACTTTTCCCTCTGCCAAGTTACCTCTAATACTCTAACTCTCTGTGGCCTTTTAACAGAAGCAGGAAATTAAAACTGCCTACTGTTCATACTTAAGGATATTCCTCCCACAAAACAGTTTATTTTACCTCTGTTCCAAACAACTCACAAAGCCCAGCTCACCCTGAAGGCACCTGATGGCTTTTTACCTTCACCAATATGCTCTTTCCTGGATTACAGAATTTTGATTCAAACCTTTTTTGAATGCCTACTGTGTGCCAGCCACTGTGCATGCCCCTTTCACATGCTCCTTCATTAGTGAATCTTCTCCTGAATAGCTTCAACAGTTCATCCATCAGCCACTTTTATGTCTTAACATTCTTAATTCCAAGAATCCTCCATCACCATCAAATATCTACTCCTGAAAAGGTGTTGGTGTGAGGAACCACTTGACTTCTAAAATCTTTAAGTTCAATATTCAGTTCTGACATAACCTATTCTTAAAGCACCATCACTTCCCTATTACAGAACCTGTAAAACATTTATAAACATAAACCTCAATTAACAAGAGTTGAGAAATGAGATGGGAGGGCTCTCATAATCTGTGATGATAACAGAGAACCCAAGAGGAAGAAGAAAGATTCTTCTTTCCTAACAAGGACTCAGCCAATGAAAAGCCATGAACTCTTGTTTACTTTTAGCCCTCCCAATTTCCTTTTCTCCCTCGATAAAAGCATTTTCCTTCCCTGCTGTGGAAGACTTGCATACGGCTAACCATGGTTATAGACCCAGAACTACAGTTCTTTGCTGATCCCAAATAAATCCATCTTTGTTGGAGAAATATGTGGTACTTTATTTGTTTTGGGCCAACATTTTGATGGCCCATGGAGGATCACAAAAGACCTCCAACGACTTGGGCTGATAAGCAAACAGGTATGGTACCCACAACTGAATCCATTGTGATGATTTTCTTGCTGACCCTAAGGTCTGAAGGTATGTCTTTCTCCTGGATCCATGTCTTCACCCTCTTTGTATTTGAAGGTCTCCTGGCTTTATCTGGAATCTATTTTAAGGTTTTACTTTTCTGGTTAAGGCTTTGCTCTGTATATGAGTACTTGTTTGGCACTTCAGTCTGACTTTGAGAACAGACTGATTCAACTAAAGCTGGCTGAGAAGCCGTCCACCCACTGCTTTGGTAAGAGGAGCTGCTTCACTGAAACCACATCAGTTCAGCCACTGGCCCCTTCCTATGAGTACACAATTGCACTCATCTCACATGCTAGTAAAGTAATGCTCAAAATTCTCCAAGCCAGGTTTCAGCAATACGTGAACTGTGAACTTCCAGAT
>NW_011494638.1:5245883-5281175 GCF_000754665.1 Bison bison bison | reverse complement strand
GTTGGCTTAAAGCTCAACATTCAGAAAACGAAGATCATGGCATCCGGTCCCATCACTTCATGGCAAATAGATGGGAAAACAGTGGAAACAGTGGCTGGCTTTATTTTTTGGGGCTCCCAAATCACTGCAGATGATGACTGCAGTCATGAAATTAAAAGACGCTTACTCCTTGGAAGGAAAGTTATGACCAACCTAGACAGCATATTCAAAAACAGAGACATTACTTTGTCAACAAAGGCCAGTCTAGTCAAGGCTATGGTTTTTCCAATAGTCATGTATGGATGTGAGAGTTGGACTATAAAGAAAGCTGAGTACCGAAGAATTGATGCTTTTGAACTGTGGTGTTGGAAAGACTCTTTAGAGTTCCTTGGACTGCAAGGAGATCCAACCAGTCCATCCTAAAGGAGATCAGTCCTGGGTGCTCATTGGAAGGACTTATGTTGAAGCTGAAACTCCAATACTTTGGCCACCTGATGCGAACAGCTGACTCATTTGAAGAGACTCTGATGCTGGGAAAGATGGAGGGCAGGAGGAGAAGGGGACAATGGAAGATGAGATGGTTGGATGGCATCACCGACTCAATGGACATGAGTTTTGGTAAACCTTGGGAGTTGGTGATAGACAGGGAGGCCTGGCGTGCTGCAGTTCATGGGGTCGCAAAGAGCTGGACACGACTGAGCAACTGAATTGACTGACTGACTGACTGGCTGGGCTCCTCCAGGATAAAGCTGTTTGCTTAGAACTGGATGATATAAGTTTGCTTGGTGGTTGGGCAGTGTGAAAATTTTTCTTTTACGTCAGAGAAAAACCTGAGGAATGGGATCCCAGTTATTTAAATATTTTTATAATATTTAGATTACCACCTCATAAGAAATCCAGAGATTTTATGTTTAAAAACCCTTCTCAGGCACATTTTAAACTAAATAGACCAATCTGACCAAATGTAATTGTTATTATGGAAAACATATGAAATCCCCAACTTTAATTTCCTTAAAACTGAATTTGACAACAGGTCAAAAATTTTGAGAACTGAGTGGAAAACCTGTTTTAATTGGTATTCTGAGGCTTCCCACTATGATCAGAAGTCTGAAATGGCCTCTGTGCAAAATAAGATTTTAAGGTAATATTTGTCAAATTTCCCTTTTTCTCAGAAACTCTCCCTACTCCCTTTTCTTCTGAACTTGTCAGAACTCATCCCTTTAAAATTAAGCCTTCTGAGGTCCAGAGGCTAATTTCTTATATTCCCTGGACCAAAGCTGAATTGGGAGCCACCACCAAATACTTTTCCAAAGTAACTAAAGATCTTCACAGGTTTGCAGAGGAATTTAATATAGTCAATCAAACTTATCAACCTGGTTTCTGTAATTATATCAGCTAGTTTTTATACTTGTCACTGAAGGCCAGACTCAGTACTGAAAACTATTAATTGGGAAAATCTTAAAAGGTCTCTGGAATTACAAAAAGGTCTCTGGAAGTCCAGGCCACTAACTCATTTATTAAATCATGAGGCTAAGGCAATCTCTAAGTGACTTCATCAAGCAATTCCTGGGGCTTTTCCAAATCCTGTTGACTAGAATAAAATTCAGATTTGTACACAAAAATATGATGAACCTCTTTATGACCACTACAACTGACTTCAAATTGTTTAAAAAGACAATTCTAGTTTTCCTTCATATGTTGATTCCACCTAAGGAGCTTTTAACTCTAAAACAGGCTAAAGCAGGACCTTTTCCTTCTACTAAAAGAGGCCAGAATAGAATGGGAAATTATGTCCACTCCAGATTTAGATAATCTGATGACCAGCTCTCTTGCACTCTAGACAAACCACATAAAAGGGAAACCAACAAAATTACTGATCTTCAAGTGTAGCAAATCAAAGTTCCTAAATAAAATAAAAGCCCTCCTCGTTTTTGTTATTATTATAAAAAGGAAGAACACTGAAAAAGACATTAAGTACTTTTAGCACCTTTAGCTCTCTAATGAGCTTTTCCAACACCTTGCCAATTCTCAATGGGAGGAACTACAGGGGCTTTCCCCAATTCTCCCCTCTAATCATCTTGGGAGAAATGTTTCTTAATACTTGGGCTGAATCTCTTCCAGTACTGCTCAACTCAACTACTATAAAGCAGCTTGTGCTTCAGAATACTGAGACAGCTCAAACAGTGAAGCTCTCTAGTGAACCTCAAGAGTTACTGTCTTTCAACCTATTCCCATTTGTCCAGGCCCAACAGAGTTATATGCTCTTACCTGGCCTTGTACTTTAGCCAAGGACAGAGTTGCCAATATTTGTAATGACAGCAGACATGCGTTCAGAGTACCTCATGATTTTTAAATGCAGAAGCAACATGGCTTTCTTACTTTAACCAGAAATAACATTTAAAATGTCCCCTAGGTTTAGGGATTACTGGATGCAATAGTTTTACCTGCCACTTTAGTTTCATCAAGATTATGGGGCATTCTAAACTGGATTTGCTGGAAGCTGAGGGAAATCACCTTGCTGATATTTCCAAAAGAAATGCTGCCCTCAAAGGTACTAGCAGAAGCCAAATCTCTGTTATGGTCCAAAGGGATACTCCCCCAAATGAGTTAGCAGTTCAGAAAAACCTCAGAAAAACTGGTTAAGAGAACTCAATAAATGGCCTCAGAAAAGGAAAAACAAGTTTAGAAATTCAGTAATTGTTAGTCTGATAAAAAGAGAAAGCTCTGATTTGGACCAAAAACCATCCCAGTCCTAGTGGAAAATCTAGTAATAAAATTCCCATTCCTTACCACTGTACATGCATTAAGTCAGTCTTCTGACAAAATGATAGCATTCCTCAATCAATACTGGTAGGGAAATTAGAACATGTATTGATATAAAATCATATAGATGAATGTTGGTAGTAATTTCTGGTCTCCAACCTCAGAGGGATCATCAATGCCACTTGGAAAGCTTTTCACTTGTCACTAGAGAGCTCATGGAATTAGAAGAAAATTTTAAAGTCTTTTATTTCAATCAAACAACAGATGCTCTAATCCCTCTAGCTTAAAATTTTCAGTAAAGCAAATATCTAGCTTCTGCTTAAATACAGCCACTGAGAGGGAAGTCATTATTTACCAAGGTTGGAATATTCCATCCTCTATGACTGGGTTCTTTGGTAGCTCAGATGGTCAAGAATTTGCCTGCAATGCAGGAGACCCAGGTTCAATCCCTGGCTCAGGAAGATCCCCTGGAGAAGGGAATGGCTATCCACCCCAGCATTCCTGCCTGGAGAATTCCATAGACAGAGAAGCCTGGCAGGCTACAGTCCATGGGTTCCCAAAGAGTCAGACAGGACTGAGCAAGTTTCATTTCATTTCATTCTAGGAGAACATTCCTTCTCATACTAAGTTAAAAATCAGAATTACTTTGTCCAAAGTTTTAACCTTAAAAATTACAGAACAAGCCAAATTATGCTTCAAATATCTGAAGATGCTTTTCAAATTACTGGTGTCCTCTCTTCTTAAAACTAAATAGCTTTCTGTCCTTCAATCATTCTCTATATGCTAGAGTTGCAAGTTACTTTAATATTTGCAAATTCTTCTCTGAATAGGTATGTTTATGTTTACTATTTAGAAATAATTTGCTCAGAATGGTATACAATATCAACTTCCTTGTTCTAAACATGTTCTAATAATTTAGCCTAAAGCTAAGGTCCCTATAATTAGGTTTGTTATGTTAAAAAACATCCAACATGCCCTTTTAAACAACTAGCTTTAATTAATCCTCTAGGGGAAACAGTAGTCTTGGCTCTATATGTTTGGCTCTATAGGATTGGCTCTATATGAAAACCCCGATTTGCTTCATTGTCAGAAACATATACCTTTGAGGAATATTATGCATTATCTGTAGTATGGTCCGTTCAGTTAAGGACTGGAATAGAAAACATTTACCTTTTGTGGGCCATACTGTCTCTGTTCTAACTACTCAACTCCACTTTAGAAGCCAAAAAGAAACCATAGCCAATGCATAAATGAATAAACATGGTATGTTCTGATAAAACCATCCACAAAAAACCAAAGTGGTAGAGATATTTGGCTGGAAGCTGTAGTTTGCTGGCCCCTGGTCTAGAGCATACCTATCTAGGTTATCTGACTCTCATTCTATGGGAGCTATTTTACAACTCTTTAAATTGTAGATAACTTGTAGCAATGAAAAATAATTCTTATATGTATATCTGAAAAAAATCCTGTCCAGTAAAGAGATGAATAACATTTCTCCACCCTCAACAGCTCTACCACCCTCCTCCAAAGGAAAAAAAAAAAGTTTTTCCTCTATTTGAATATTAATTTCCATAATTTTGATCAATGAATGTGTCTGTTTTTGGATTTTCCTTTGAACTGGTTCTAATACCTTACAGATTTCTTCACCGATGAGATAAAATCTGTATACCTGTTCATTTTTATATCTACACAAAAGTCATGATTTTATTTTTAAAAAATTATCTCTTAACACCTGCAATGTGCTGTTGTAATGTAACTAAGATCTATCTAAACTACTCATCCCACTGTTCTTGATATGTAGCCTACTGCTGCTGCTACTGCTAAGTCGCTTCAGTCGTGTCCAACTCTGTGCGACCCCATAGATGGCAGCCCACCAGGCTCCCCTGTCCCTGGGATTCTCCAGGCAAGAACACTGGAGTGGGTTGCCATTTCCTGCTCCAATGCATGAAAGTGAAAAGTGAAAGTGAAAAGTGAAAGTGAAGTCGCTCAGTCATGTCCGACTCTCAGCGACCCCATGGACTGCAGCTCACCAGGCTCCTCCGTCCATGGGATTTTCCAGGCAAGAGTACTGGAGTGGGGTGCCATTGCCTTCTCCAGATATGTAGCCTAGAGTAATATAATTTCAAATAGTTTCCTTGTTGCCATTTTATAAATTCTCTTGTAAATCGTAAACCCACAGCTTAACTTTTCTAAGAAACACCTGTATTTTTTTAATCGTGCCATGTGTCCAATCCCAAACCCTTAATCTTTGTTTAGGTATTCAAGCATCATCCTTTTAGTTAAAACATCTTACACCTTTTCCCTAAACATTCCATTCAAGCCAAGCTAAAATGCTACTATTCTGAGAAAACACACTCTCTTCTTTTTTCATTCCAAATACATTTGTTCAAAAGGTATTCACTGATAGCTTCTTGTCTATCAGGCACAGAGGGAGGACCTGGAAGTAATAAACAAGAAGCCACTGACTGCCTTCACAAAGTGGATAGTTTTTCCGGGAGAAAATCAAGGAAAACAATACAATGTGTAGAATACTACTGTCTCTATTTTGTAAGTCATATTTTCTCTTTGCCCAAGATGTTCTCCTGTTAACCCTGTCAAATTGTATCCAACGAAGATCTTAAGAGTTTTATACTTTCTTTGCAAAATCTTCTCTGTATCAATATCACATTCCTTTCTCTTCTGAGTTCTTATATCTATGCTACTTGAGATTTAATATGGATCTTTTTAGTTAATTTTGTGTGTATACAGTTGGTCTTCTCAATTAGTTTGTAAGCTTCCTAAAGATTAATACCAATTCTTTTATTCTGTTGCCTGGCCCAGTTCCCTTCATATGAAAAAATAAGCAAATACTTATTGATAAGATTCTGTATCTTTTATACAAGTTTTATAATGTGTGAAGTTGTCTTTTTTTTTTTTTTTGACATTTTTTAACCCAATAAGAAAGAAGTATGAGAAAAAAGATGAAGTATTTAAATTGTAAGTGAATTTGGTCTGCATAAAACAGAAGTGGTAATAAATTTTTGTGAATTGGAAATGTATAATTTCTAAGGACACAATAGTCCTTAGAGAATAAGAGATTATTTTTATTAAAAAAAAAAACAAAAACAAATACACATTGAAAAAAAAAAAACTGGTCAATAAAATGTTAAAATATAATGAACACATTACTGCTGTGGGATATAGATCTGTATAACAGGTCCTATTAAATCAGTGAAAACTCCTATTATTTGATTAAAAGCACAACTGAAATAAAGCAATTCATCTAAATACTTTAGGAATTTATTTTAAATTCATAGAAATCTATAAAAGAACTACCCCAAACCAAACTATATCTAGAGATTAAACAATTAAGGACAATGAAATAATTTAAAATGCATTAAAAATTCCATCTTAACAACTTAAAAACCTAATTTTAGGAATAAAAGAAAGAAGGAGTTCAGGATTGTCATTGTTGTTTAGTCACTAAGTCATGTCTGACTCTTTTGTGACCCCATGAACTATAGCCCTCCAGGCTCCTCTGTCCATGGGATTTCCCAGGCAAGAATACTGGAGTGGGTTGCCACTTCCTTCTTCAGGGGATCTTCCCGACCCAGGGATCGAAATTGTGTTTCCAGCATTGCAGGTGGGTTATTTACCAATCGGCCATGAGGGAAGCCAGAGTTCAGGATCCAACACCCCCAAATACGGTACTATGACATACTGAGTATTTTAAGCTGAGGAGTTTGGGAAACTGAAGCAGGAAGGTCATTCTAATGCCCTCATCCTGACCCTAACCTGATATTCCTGAAACAGTCTCTCCTCATGTGAGATGTGTACTCCCTACAACCAGAGAAAAGAAGCATCCTTATGTTCAAAAAACAGGGATGTCAAGAAGAATCCTAACAAACAGGCTTTACTAAGTTTCCCCCAGTTTACAATTACCTCATACTCCTTAATATACATCATATTAATCCACAATCGCCTATTCTTCGTCAATCCTAGCATGAAAAGAAAGTACATAGGTCTGTTTCTTTTAGTTTTCATCCCTTATAAAGGCTCCCATTTATGCAGAACTTATATTAAATAAATTTGTAAGCTCTTCTCCTGTTAATCTTTGTCAGTTTGCTTTTCAGATCCAATCAGGAACCTTAAGAGGATTGAAAAAAACTTTCCTCCCCTATAGAATGAAGACTTTAAAAAATGTACTTATGGATATCTTAGGCTAGATAATTACTCCATTGGTCTCATTCTTTAGGGATTTTCTATAACTGTGCTGTCAGAAATCATCTCATCAAGTAAACTGTTCAGTCTCCAAAACTGTCAGTTGTCATGGGCAAAGGAAACCTGTCCTTAAAAAAAAAGTTACTAGGGAAGCGAGGGGAGGAAGGAAGACAAAGAAAGAAGTAGCTACAACACAGGTATATTTTATATAACAGCTTATAGTCATGTCACCAACTAAAATGATTCTATTAATTACCATACTTACTGATCTAGAAGGGACTGGAAATTTGTTTGACTGTAGTTAACCCTGTCATAAAAAGAAAAACTGTAGAAGCCTTTGAAAGCCTTATAGAGTTGTAAGAGTCCTTTTTATATCCTGGATACCCATCCTTTGTTACATGTACAGTCTTCTTTTTTTAAACCTATGCTTTTTAAAAAGCAGAAGTCTTTAATTTTGATGAAGTTTATCATTTTCTTTCTTTGTAGTTTTCTGTGTATTCTATGGAAGAAAGTTTTGCTTATCCCCTAATTGAAGAGAGATTCTCTTCTGTTTTTCTCTTAAAGCTTTGTAATTTTAGCTTTTACATTTAGGTCTAGATCCACCTTGTAAAACTTCTGCTTTTAGTGTAGGAGAAAGACTAACATTCGTAATTATCCATAGGAATATCCATTTGTTAGTGCACCCTTTTAAAAAAAAATCTTTCCTTTTTCCATTGGAATTCTTTGGCAAACACTGTTAAAAATCAAATGAACTGCGTTAAGTGTGGGTGCACTGCTGGGCTTTACTCTGCTCCAGTGTAACATTTCTCAGTCACAGCAGTATGGTGCTATTTAATTATGACAGCTTTGTGCTGCTGCTGCTAAGTCGCTTCAGTCGTGTCCGACTCTGTGCGACCCTAGAGATGGCAGCCCACCAGGCTCCGCCATCCCTGGGATTCTCCAGGCAAGAACACTGGAGTGGGTTGCCATTTCCTTCTCCAATGCATGAAAGTAAAAAGTGAAAGTGAAGTCGCTCAGTTGTGTCCGACTCTTAGTGACCCCATGGACTGCAGCCTACCAGGCTCCTCCATCCATGGGATTCTTCGGGCAAGAGTACTGGAGTGGGGTGCCATTGCCGTCTCTGGCTTTGTGCTAAGTCTTATGTTAAATAGAGTCCAGCAGCATAAATTTTCCAGCTTTGTTCTTCACTTTTCCACACTGCTTTGGGTACTCTAGGTCATTTGTATTTCTAAACAATTTAAAAATTAGCTTGTAAATACCTATGCAAACACAAAAAATCTTGGTGGGGTTTTCAGTTCAGTCTAGTTGCTCTTTGCGGACAAAGAGTCTTGTTCGACTCTTTGTCCTCATGGACTGCAGCACGCCAGGCCTCCCTGTTCATCACCAACTCCTGGAGTTTACTCATACTCATGTCCATCAAGTAGGTGATGCCATCCAACCATCTTATCCTCTATCATCCCCTTCTCCTCCTGCTTCAATCTTTCCCAGCATCAGGGTCTCTTCAAATGAGTCAGTTCTTCACACCAGGTGGCCAAAGTATTGGAGTTTCAGTTTCAACATCAGTCCTTCCAATGAATATTCAGCACTAATTTATTTTAGGATGGACTGGCTGGCTCTCCTTGCAGTTTAAGGGACTCCCAAGAGTCTTCTCCAACACCATGGTTCAAAAGCATCAATTCTTCAGCGCTCACCTTTCTTTATAGTCCAACTCTCACATCCATACATGACTACTGGAAAAACCATTGCTTTGATTAGACTGACCTTTGTTGACAAAGTAATGCCTCTGCTTTTTAATATGCTGTCTAGGTTGGTCATAACTTTCCTTCCAAGGAGCAAGTGTCTTTTAATTTCATGGCTGCAGTCACCATCTGCAGTGATGTTAGGGCCCCCCAAAATAAAACTAGCCACTGTTTCCACTGTTTTCCCCATCTATTTGCCATGAAGTGATGGGACCAGATGCCACGATCTTAGTTTTCTGAATTTGAACTTTAAGCCAACTTTTTCACTCCTCTTTCACTTTCCTCAAGAGGCTCTTTAGTTCTTCACTTTCTGCCATAAGGGTGGTGTCATCTGCATATCTGAGGCTATTGGTATTTCTCCCGGCAATCTTGATTCCAGCTTGTGCTTCATCCAGTCCAGCGTTTCTTAAGCAGGGTGACAATATACAGCCTTGACGTACTCGTTTCCCTATCTGGATTCAGTCTGTTGTTCCATGTCCAGTTCTAGCTGTTGCTTCCTGATCTGCAAACAGATTTCTCAAGAGGCAGGTCAGGTGGTCCAGTATTCCCAACTCTTGAAGAATTTTCCAGTTTGTGGTGATCACACAGTCAAAGGCTTTGGCATAGTCAATAAAGCAGAAACAGATATTTTACCTGGGATTATATGCAATCTACACATCAATCTAAGAATTAACACTTTAAGAATATTGTCTTCCTATTCATGAACATGGTACATTTCTGCATTTGCTGAGGTCTTTAAAAATTTCTCCAAGCAATGTTTAGTAATTTGGCAGTTTTCAGTGGTCTTGTATATCTTTTAACATTTACTCCTAAAGTATTTAAATAAAGTTTCTTAGCTGCTACTGTAAATAACTAGTTTTCATTAAACAAACAAACAAACAAAAACTAAGCTGTTTTTCACATACAATAAAATGTTCAGATCTTAAGTGTCACTCAGTCAGTTCTGATGAATGCATATTAAGACACAAGATGTTTCTATCACCTCAGAAATGTTACCATCACAGGAGAACTTCCAGTGGCAACCACTGATTTGATTTTTTTTTTTTTTTATCAACACAGGAGTTTTGCCTATTATTGTTGTTCATATAAATGGAGAGACAGAGTATTTTTAAGATTTGGTCTCTTTCACTCAGTGTAACATTATGAAATCATTGTTGTTGTGAATCGCTCAGTTGTGTCCAACTCTTTGGGCACTGTAGCCCACCAGACTCCTCTGTCCATGGGATTTTCCAGTTAAGAACACTGTAGTGGGCTGCCATTTCCTCCTCCAGGGGATCTTCCTGACCCAGGGATTGAACCTGCACCTCCTGTGTCTCCTCAATTGCAGGTGGACTCTTTACCTGCTGAGCCATTGGGGAAGTCTATGAATTCATTAGTTCATTCCATTTTTTTTGTTGAATAGCATTCAATGTGTGAACATAATACAGGTCATTTATCTACTCTCCTGTTGATGAACATCTGTGATATTTCCCGTTTTACGTTATAATGAATAAGCCGCCACAAATATTTTTTTTTTAGTTGCATCTTGCAGCATGCAGAGCTTCTCTTACCGAGGATCAAACCTGCACTTCCTGCAGTGGAAACATGGAATCTTAGCCATTAGATCATCAGGGAAGCCACTGCTATGAACATTTTTGATGAAAGCTTTTGATGAACAACTTTTTCTGGAAAAACACTTGGGAACAAAACTGTTGAGTCATGGGGTAGATGAATATTTAACTTTAAGAAACTGTCAAATAGTTTTTTAAAGTCATACCATTTTACAGTCCAATTAGCAATTTAAATTTAGCTTTAAATTTTTTTAGTTATTCTGTACAAGGTCCTAATATATAGCAGAGGAAACTATATTCAATATCCTGTAACAAACCATAATGGAAAATATAAAAAGAATGCAAACATGTCTATAACTGAGTCACTTTGTTATCAGAGACTGGCATAATATTGTAAGTCAACTATATTTCAATAAAAAAATTTAAAAAATAAACTTCAGCTATTCTGGTAGTTGTGTATTACCATGTCACTGTGGTTTTAATTTTCATGTGCCTGAAAGCTAGTAATATGGAGCATTTTTTAATGTGCTGAGTGCTCATTTGTATATCTTTTGTAAATGTCTACTCTGAAAATTAGATTGCTTCTTTCTTATTACTGAGTTATGAGGGATAATTACATAGTCTACACTTAAGTCCTTGTTGCTAATACTTTCTCTTATTCTGTGGCTTCTCTTTTCCTTTTCTTGATGGTGTTCTGGAAAGAACACAAGTTTTAAATTTTAATTAAGTTCAATTCATCAATTTTCTTTCATGTTCTATACTTTCTGTATCTTATGAAAAAAATTTTGTCTTGAAGTGATATATTAATCTATATTTTTCCCTTGCAGCTTTATTATTTTAGCTCATATTTATCTCAAATTTACATCTATGAAATAAGGTAGGGCTTCCTTGTGATTCAGTGGTAAAAAAACCGCCTGCAATGCAGGAGATGCGGGTTCAATCCCTGGGTTGGGAAGATCCCCTGGAGAAGGAAATGGCCAGCCCACTGCAGTATTCTTGCCTAGGAAATCTCATGATCAGGGGAGCCTGGCAAGCTACAGTCCATGGTGTTGCAAGAGTTGGACATAATTTAGCAACTAAAACAACAAAAGCAAATGAACTAAGTTAAGAATTGAAGGACTTCCCCCCTCAATATTGATATAGTGTTCCAGCACAATATATTAAAAAAGAGATGTTTCTTTCTTACTGAATTGCTAGAATGCTCTTATCAAACATCATTTTCCATATAGGTATGGGTCTCTTTTTGGACTCTATATTCTGTTCCATGATCTATTTGTCAGTCTTTATAAGAAAACTACACTATCTTGATTACTATTGCTTTACAGGAAGTCTTGGGCTTCCCTTGTGGCTCAGCTGGTAAAGAATCTGCCTGCAATGCGGGAGACCTGGGTTTGATCCCTGGGTCCGGAAGATCCCCTGGAGAAGGGATAGGCTACCCACTCCAGTATTCTGGCCTGGAGAATTCCATGGACTGCATAGTCCATTGGGTCGCAAAGAGTCAGACACGATTGAGCGACTTTCACTTCACAGGAAGTCTTAAAGCCAGGTAAAGTCCTTCCTCCTTTCTTCTTTTCAGAGACTATTCTGGCTCTTATTAATCCTATACTTTTTCGAACCAACTTTTAAATAATCTTGTCAATATTATAAAGAGCCTATTGGGAGTCTGACTGGGATTGCATTAAATCTATAGCCCACTGGAACTAAAATCTAAATGATATTGTCTTCCAAATCATAAACACAGTATACTTATTTATTTAGATCTTGTTTGATTTCCATCAGCAATATTTTATAGTTTTTATTGCTGAAGCCTTATAATCTATTAAATTTATCCCTTAGTATTTTATACTTTTTGATGTGACTATAAATAGTAGTTTTTTAACTGAAGTATACCTGATTTACAGTGTAACGCCAATCTCTGCTGTGTAACACAGTGACTCAGTTACACACATATACATTCTTTTTTAAATATTCTTTTCCTTTACAGCTTATCACAGGATAATAGTTCCCTGAGCTATACATGAGGACCCTGCTGTTTATCTATTCTAAATGTAACAGTTTACATCTACCAACCCTAAACTGCCAGTCCATGTCTTTCTCCCCGTTTCCTCCCCTTGGCAATCACTATTCTCTTGTGAGTCTTTTCCTGTTTCATAGATAGGTGCATTTGTGTCATATTTTAGATTCTCCATATAAGTGATATCAAATGGTATTTGTCTTTCTCTTTCTGACTTACTTCACTTAGTACGATAATCTTTAGGTGCATCCATGTTGCTGCAAATGGCATTATTTCATTCTTCTTTATGGTTGAGTAGTATTCCATAAATAGCAGGCACTTGCTGCTAATACGGGGGTGCATGTATCTTTCTGAATTATAGCTTGGTCCAAGTATATGCCCACAAGTGGGATTGCTGGATCATATGGTAATCTATTTTTAGTTTTCTGAGGGACCTCCATACTGTTTTCCATAGTTTGCTGTACGACTTACATTCCCACCATGTCCCTTTTCTCCACACCTGATCCAGCATGTTATTTGCAGACTTTTAAATGATGCTCATTCTGACCAGTGTGAGGTGGTACTTCACTGAAGCTCTCATTTGCATTCCTCTAATAATTAGTGACGTTGAGCATCTTTTCATGTGCCTAGTGGGCATCTGTAAGTCTTCCCTGGAGAAATGTGTATTATGGTCTTCTGCCCATTTTTCAGTTGGGTTGTTTGTTTTTCTTTCATTGACTTGTAAGAGCTGTTTGTATATTTTGGAGATTAAGCCCTTGTGTGTCAGATCATTTGCAAATATTTTTCTCCCATTCCATAGGTTGTCTTTTCATTTTTTCTTATAGGTTCCTTTGATGTGCAAAAGCTTATAAGTTTGATTAGGTCCCATTTTAAACAATACTGCTTTGATAGTTTCATTTTCTAATTGTTCACTGTTAGTATATAGAAATCTAATTGTTTTTTAGACTGGCTATGTAAGCTGTGACCTAGCTAAAAGTATGTATCAGTTCTAGAAGTTTTCTTGATGATTCTTTATGACTTATGTACACAGACATACCATCTGCCAATTCAGCTGAATTTATTCCTTTCCAATTCTTATCCCTTTTCTTATTACACTCACTAGAATACAAAATCCAGGTAGTAAGAATAGAAATTCTTACCTTGTTCCTAACAGGAAGAAAACATTTAGTCTTTCACCTTTAAGCATGCTGTTACACTTAACAGCTAGAGATCTTTCATACAAGTCTTTTTATCAAACTGAGGAAGCACCTATCTGTGCTTAGTTTCCTGAGAGGTTTTATTATGAATATTTGATTTTGTTGAATACTTTTTCTAAATCTTTCAAAATATTTTTCTCCTTAGTTCTGTTAATAGTGCTGAACGAAAATGACTGATTTTCAATGTTGATTTTCAACAATTAAGCTACTCTTTCACCACTGGTACATACACCATGTGCATTTTGAGTACCAGGGTGTTGTTCACCTTATAAAATGAGGTGCAAAGTGTTCCCTTGTCATCTATTTTCTAAAACAGTTTGTGTATGATTGGTATTAATTTTCCCCCTCAGCATCTGCAAGAATTCACCAATGAAACTATATGACCCTCAAACTTTTTCTGTAAAAAAATTGAGATGAATTCACTTGCATTAATAGATATTCAGTTCAGTTCAGTTCAGTTGCTCAGTCGTGTCCGACTCTTTGTGACCCCATGAACTGCAGCACGCCAGGCCTCCCTGTCCATCACCAACTCCCAGAGTTCATTCAAACTCATGTCCATCGAGTCGGTGATGCCATACAGTCATCTCATCCTCTGAGGTAGAGCTATTCAAACCCGTGCTTCATCTTGTCCCCTTTCAGTAAGTAATTTTTAAGAAATTTGCTTGTTTCACCTAAGTTTCAAATTCATTAACTTATTCCTAACACTTTCTTATTATTCTTTTAATGTATATATGACCTACAGTGATAATCTGTCTGCCACTTCAGATACTGGTAACTGGCTGTTCTTTCCTCACCTCCCTGTCCCACATTAATTAGTCTAGCTAGCAGTTATTCATTTCATGGATCTTTTCAAATAACCAAATTTTGGCTTCATTAGCTTTTTCTATTATTTGTGTAATATTACACTTTTACTGCTCTTATTTGTACTGCTTTCTCCCTTCTTTTTCTCACTTCAAAGGGCAGAACCTCAGGTCATGCACTGCAATCTTCTTGAATACAAGTATTCAGAGCTATACATTTTCTTCAAGGCACTGCTTTAATTGCATTAACAAATTTTGTTATCTTATTTCATTATAATTTACTTAGGAATACTTTCTAAATTCCCTTCTGATTTCTTTTCAAAATCATGGGTTATTTAGACATGTCCATGTCTAAATGAAACAGCCCGTGTCATTCCAAATATTTGGCATTTTTCTAGGTATCTTACTGACTTCTAATTTAATTCTTTTGTGGTCAGAAAAAATACTTTGTATGATTTTAAGCTTTTTCAATTTATTGACATTGATTTAAAGATCAGCATATGGTTCAATCCTGTCAAGTGTAACATCTACCCTTGAAAGGAATTTATATTAGTCAGTTGTTGGGAACAGAATTTTATAAGTATCAATTAGGTCAAAGTAGTTTACAGTGGTTCATTTAGTTCTATGTCTTTACTAAGTTTCTGTCTAGTTATTCTGTCAACTGCTGAGACAGAGGTATTCAAATCTTCAACTATGATTATGAATCTCTCTCTTTAATTGTACCAATTATTTTTCCCTTCATTTTGAAGCTCTGTTATTAGATGTATACACAGTTTATCATTGTTTCTTTATGTATTGACTCATCATTTTATCATAATCAAATGTGGTATATAATGGGATTGATTATAATGGAAAAAGAAAATGGTAAAGAAACAAATGGTATGGGTAAATTTCTAAATAACTGTTAACTGAGTTTTGAAAGTTAATTGCTATTTTTTCAAGGGTAAATATCTTAACTCTGATGAAAATTAAATCTCTTGGGGAAAAAACACAAGACACTGCCTTTTCTAGGCTGAGCACTTTGAATAAATACTTGTTTAAGAGGTATCAATGACAAATAGTCATAATCATAAAAAGAATTTTTCATTTCATGGTAGCAGTTATTAAAATATTATATCAATTGAGTTTTTCTTGACAGTTAATTTTTATTGGAATATAGTTGGATTTACAATCTTGGGTTAGTTTCAGGTATACAGCAAAGTGAATCAGTTATACATATACATATATCCACTCTTTTTTATATTCTTTTCCCATATAGGTCATTATATAGTATTCAGTAGAGTTCCCTATGCTATAGGTCCTTATTAGTTATCTATATATAGTAGTGTGTATATCTCAATCCCAATCTCCCAATTTATTGCCCCCATACCTACTGTTAATAAAGATGTTGGCTTCTATGCTCTATGTTAAATTTAAAAAAAAATTCAATTGCAGAATGATCTATCAATGTTTCCAGTAATACTGCAACATCAGTTTCCTTTTAATGGCTCATCAGTTATGCAATTGCTGTGAAGGTAATATGAGCAGACTCATTTAGCAACATATTATTACATCATCTTTACATGAAGTAAGGCCCATCAGGCACTATTAAATTAGCCTGAATTTTGCAGTATGTCAGCAGCATTTTATGTACATTAATAGCAAAGTTAATGTTCCTTGGGGATTTTGTTGAGAAAAAATGGTTTCAAAGTGGTGTTTAGATATATTTGTGTAATATTTTGTAGCCACTATATTTTCCTCTATTATCATTGTGTGATTAAGATTATTATGTTGCTTGTGAACAGGTAAGACAAAATGGCAGCCAATTGTTTTCATGTATTTTTTTTTCTTTGACCCATTATAGTAAGTACTGTTTGAAATACAGGGTTTTTTTTTTTTTGAATGGGAGTGATATACTTTTTTAAACTCTTGAATTTCCTGAATTTACTACTTAGGCCTCAAATCAGCTGGTGTGATCCACGGTAACTTCTCCCAGCAACTGTAGCATAGTCAGAGTTAAGTAACAGTAATAAATAGCAAAGCCATTGTTCCATTTACAGTAAGGAAACCTTTTACTTAGAGACCTCCAGTCTTCACTGACGTTGTTTACTCTTGTTGCAGTATTATCTTCTCTGTGCTCAATTTTGGACTTTCTTTTTGGGGCTCAAGCATTGCTTCTGTGAATTCTTCAAAAGCAAATATTTTCCTGATTTGAATATCTATAAAACTTCCTGATACAGCAATATCATTATTTTATATATTCCCATAACCTCCTTCTCTTTTCCATGGGCCAGCCTGATCTCTCCAACATAGGATAATTATTAAACAATGATCTTGTAGTTCCTTTTTTAATACTCCATATATGCTTACATTTGGGGTATACAGAGGAACTGGGGTTCTCAAAGCATAATCCCCAGTTCATGGGAATTAAAATCACCTGAGGCATGTATTAAAAATACAAGTTCTCAGGCCCCTCCTTGACCAAACAAATTAAAATGAGAGGGAAGTAAGAAATTCTACAGTAACAAGCATGAGTTTAGAAGGCCTACCACTTGCTAAATGTATGGCTCTGAGGAAATTACAAAATACCTATGGAGAACACTCAATTTCTAACCTGCAAAAATAGATGCTGTTAAAAGAATTAAACGTGGGAGTTCTCTGGTTACCTAGTGATTAGGCTTTCACTGCCAAGCTGGCCTGGGTTCAATTCCTGGTTGGGGAACTACAGAAAAAAACAGAGGGGCATTAAATGTGTAATTCAATGCCTGGCTCAGTTAGTGCTCAGTAAATGATAACAATTGTTATTAGAATGCTATGCATCTAGGTTTAAATAATTGTTTTGATATGAGAATTAAATCTGGTATAACATATTAATCATTGGTAAAAAGTTAAGATTCATTTTTGCAAAATTGGAGAATTACATAAATGGAGCTAACCATTGATTCTAACTAAATAGTGATACCTTTGGTAAGGGAGTATAAAAAAAACTAAGTGAAAACTCATTAATATAAGCATTAACAATAATTTAATAGTTGTAGTTTCAAAGAGCTTACAATAGTTTTTATTTTCAAGTTTATAAGTAGTGTTAACATTAGACAAATGGTTCTCAATTTTCTTGGTCTCTTAAAAATAATATTAAGGACTCAGAATAGCTGTTTTTGGTGGGTTATATGAATTGAAAACATTTTAAAAGGTACATTCATTTTGCAAAATATTTTCATTTTCAGTTTAGCCTTCTGAGACTTACATACATGGGGAAAAAATCACTAATTCTGTTTTCCAAATGAAGAAGTCAACACAGAGAGTGTACTTAAGGTTAAGTGACTTGTCTTAGAACCACAGGTCAGTAACTCAGATATGAGATCTGAACACAGGTATTCTGATTCTGAATGGCACAACTATGGGATAGTTACTAAATGAAGTAGTATCAGGAAGATCTCCTGGAGAAGGGAATGACAAACCACTCCAGTATTCTTGCCTGGAGAATTACATGGACAGAGGAGCCTGGCGGGCTACAAACCATGGGTCTCAAAGAGTTGGACACAGCGGAACGATTTAACACTTTCACTTTACTTTTCATTTTCCCTGTGACAGTTAAGTGCCCATGTCTAAAGTTAAGGTGGGTCTTATGAAAGGCATGCAGACAGCAGAAAACACTTAAATGTATTCTGCCTTTCCTTTGTATGCTTTTTGGCTTGATTCTGATGGGAATCTGCAGGCAAACTGTATATTTAGGATTCTCAGTGTAAAGATGTGGGGGGAAAAGCAGAGGAAATGGCCATTAGTAGAAATGCAACATGCTAAGGAATATGAAGAATTGAAAGAACATTTCCAAGTCAAAGAGACCGGAGGAAACTCAAAATGGTTTCACTGCAGATTTGCAAGGAGGTCTTTTCAAGAAATTGTCCTCAGCAGGAAATCCTTTGTGTCTTGTCACTTTAGCAAAGCTATATTATAACTAGCAGAGCTATATTATAACTACCCTTAAACCAGGCACCTGTCATGCTCTGCTTATCTTTGGCCCAAGCAGTTTTCAAATCTTTTGATCTTTTTTTTTTTTTTATTTTATTTTTAAACTTTACATAATTGTATTAGTTTTAGTTTTGCCAAATATCAAAATGAATCCGCCACAGGTATACATGTGTTGATCATAAAATACCTTGCCTCACCTGCTGGTTCTTTCCATAGATCAATGATGATGAAGAATAAGTAACAGATGACCATGAGACCTCCTCCCTAGCTTCCCCTTTAGTAATCTCATGGACAAACTCTATGAACAAACTTGTGAACAGGATAACATCTAAGGTACTTCCCTAGGAGTACAGTGGTTAAGATTCCATGCTCCCATTGCAGGGGGCAGGTGTTTGACTCCTGGTCAGGGAATTAATATCTCACATGATGTCCTGTGACCAAAAAAAAGACTGCCTCTAAAGAAAGATCACAAGAAGTCAACAAAACTACATGCAGTGGAGAATGGCAATGACTCTGATTCCTCATCTCAATGATTAACTGAAATTAATTCCCCCCTTCTTCCCCCTTTATAAACCATCATGGTCGAACAGCATCTTCAGAATTGGTTTTGGCAGGGGGATTCAAGTCTGCCTTCTCCCCAGATTGTCAACTTTCTGATCAAAAGCAACTTTCCTTTCTACCAAAACCTGCTCCTCAGGTATTGATTTTCAAGTAGAAAACAGCTGGACCTGAGTTTAGTAACAGATTATGATGAAAATACTTCCAACATTAGTAAGTTTAACACAAGACAGTCAAGCCTCACGGAGCAATTTCATGTTCTTCTTGTAGTTTACCAGCAACACTGTTCTTTTTATGAGGAAATAAACAGACATCATCTTCAGAAATCAGCATTTTGGAAGATGGTAGGAAGGTAACTGGTACTTTGCCTCCAGTTAAAATGGAGGTGAGTAATGAAATTCTTTTGACGATAGAGAAATACAGTTTGGTGAACCATGGAATGGAAACCATTTCAAACAGAGGAGCAGAAAGAAAATGTTTAATTACTAAAACCCCACTACATTTAGTCACAAATTAAATGCATAAAAAGGGTGAAATAAACTGGATGAATTTCCACCTCATCTGTTAACGTCTTTATTTACATGTTAAGAAATTATCTCACTGATTTTGTATTTATTAACTTACTTGACAGCCTGGTAATCCAGTATCTCTGCTGTACAGGGAAAATGAGCCTCTCTCTGACGTTTTTCCTGTAAAACAAAGAAAGTAACTTTATATAGAAATCTTTAATGACTGACACACAATCAATTCAACTTCTAGACCATTTATGAGAACAAATGATAAACAAGAATATAAAATCCAATAAACAAAATCTGAATAGCTTACTGCTGTTTCAGTCATGTGACAAAATGAAAAAAAAAAAATTCAAAAGAATGGATTGCTTCAGACTCAACATCTTCCCCCTCTCTCTCCAAAATTAAAACATTATCGATATAGTGCACATCTTACCCCAGACTCAAAGGTAACCACTACCATAAAACTGGTATATGATTCCCATGTATATTTTGAATCTATTAGCATATATTTATGTACTCAAACAATACACATTACTATCTGTGTTTAATACATTTAAACAGGTGGGATTACATGGTATATAACCTGAGATATACATTAAAGATAAGACATCTAGTTCACTCATTTTTGCTGCTATAAATGTCCCAATATACAAATAAAAAGGACAGTTGATCTCTTTTCCTACTGAAAAACAGAAAAACAGTTTCTACTTTTTCTGTTGTTACCATGAAGACTGCTTAAACAAATATCCTTGTACATATCGTACACATACAGAAGAGTTTCTCAGGATAGACACAAAGAAGTGGAACTGCTGGATTAAAGGATGAACACATTCAACTATGCATTACCTTTCTCTGAAGTTTTCATGCAGATGTATACCCTTCCCAGAAAAGAATTAGAATTCTGTTGGGATTATATCTGCAGTTCCAAAGCTGATGGCCAAGTGTCAGGAATGGTATAGGCCAGGACTAGAGGGAGAGCAGATGTCTCAAAGTGCTGACAACTGACAGCAGTGCTAATTTGCTTTTTAATACACAGGAGCTTAGTAGGTTTAGTAAAGTGAATTTTCAATTAGTGTATAGTTTTAAACTAAACGGTCTCTCACAAACAGACACATTGCTTAAAAAGATTTCTGCAAGGATCACAATTTGATGTTAATATCAAAAATGGCAATACAAATAAACAATGATAATGGAAGAGCTAATTCTTTTTCTCTGTTTCAAGTATAAAAAAAATTAAATCTGACAAGTTACCCGAAATATTTAAAGTTACTGAGGCTATATGAACTTCACCATAACTGTGCACTACACAATGAGATATTGGCTCGTGATTATATAAAACTATAGTTTATTAATTAAATAAAACTCCACACATAGTTGACATGCTCAAAATTGTTTACTGATATGGTACACAATTTTTAAAAAACTTAAGAGATGCATGTATTAATATTTGATCATTTTCACTGATGTATGCATGCTACTGACATACTCAACTGGCCAACTGATACAGAAATCTTAGAACTCTGAACTTGGCATCTACTGAACCTTTAGATACACAAAACAATTCTTGTAATAACAAAGCAAGTTATTAGAAAATACTTTAATAATTAAGGATATAATTTCTGAGCCCACTAGAATATGTCTTAAGAAGCACTTACTGTTTACTACTGATGAAGTACCTATTACAGGCCAACACATAAAAATTACATGATTTATGAAAACAGGTTAATTAATGTGGTTTATTTGCCTCATTCTCACCAAGTAATACGCTCTATATAAAGAATTTTAATTGGCAAAATATATGAAATTAAAGATGAAAACATCTGTAACTCTTTAAATATATCCTTTACAAGTAAGACTACTTATGTAAGTCAAAATAATATCTTACAGTTTTGGATTCTACATTTCAGCTCTTAAAACCTGCTTCATGAAATTCTTAAAGGATTATATATTTTCAAGTCTGACACACACCCTTCCCTGTTGAACCAAGATGATGTCATATACCTAGCAGGACAGAACTGGGAGACAGTAACATTTTAAACCAATACCATAAAGTTTTTTTTTTTTTTAAAAACAAGTTCCAATGACTTGTCATTCATGACAATACACTATCAACTTATTATTAGTTGAAATAGTCACTAAGTCCTTTTTACCTTGCAAATTCTTCCTTATACATTATTTTAAACAGTAAGGACTTAAAACTAAATAACTGTTATACTTTCATTCAACTGTACTGCTGCTGCTGCGTCGCTTCCGTCGTGTTCGACTCTGTGCGACCCCATAGATGGCAGCCCACCAGGCTCCCCCGTCCCTGGGATTCTCCAGGCAAGAACACTGGAGTGGGTTGCCATTTCCTTCTCCAATGTATGAAAGTGAAGTCGCTCAGTCGTGTCCAACCCTCAGCGACCCCATGGACTGCAGCCTACCAGGCTCCTCCATCCATGGGATTTTCCAGGCAAGAGTACTGGAGTGGGGTGCCATTGCCTTCTCTGCAACTGTACTAGTAAGGATTTTTTTTTTTTTAATTGTTGAGGTGGACAAGGAAACAGAATGAGAAATATTAGGTCTTTTTTAAAAATAAAGTACAGATTTCAAATGCAATCTTAATATCTGTGTGGAAGCTACCCATTAGATAAAGACTGTTTAAAAATAATGTCAAGTTTTAAAATTTACTTCCTATACCGATTTAAATTTTTAAACTTCTTCCTTTCACAGAGGAAATTCAAACCAGAAAGAATGAAAGTCATTTAATATTAGCCCATAACTTCAAAGTAAAGTTTCCTCTAAAATGGAAAGTTGAGAGCTTGTTTTTAAAATGACACGTATCCTATTCAAATGAGATTCAAAATATAAATACATTTTAGTTCACCTTTAACTTGTTAAAACTATTTATTTCTTAGGGACTTTAGAAATCTGGGTACTCCTGAAATATAATAACACATATCATGTCTGAGATTTAAAAGACAATAATCTTTAATTCTTACAAAATTACTTTTCACAAGAACACTCTTCAAGAAGTAAAATGAATCCTATGTCTTTTTATTTTATCTTAGATGTCTGATAAAGAACAAAAACTTCTGATTACAATTTAAGAACTACTAGTAACAACATATATCTCATTTCCTTTGAAATACCTATTAAAAATATCACCAAAATTTTACTGAGATATTCTAGTAGAGGGGTTTTATTTACGTGTGGGTATGTATGAACCATGGGCCTCTTTGGTATAACTACTCTTCATTTAAAAAAAAAATAATGCCACTCTTCTCACTGGTTTTATGTTCTTTCTTATACATAGTCTGTTTATTACTTTTTGTTCATTTATTATTTTTAAAATTTATTTATTTTAATTGGAGGCTAATTACAATATTGTAGTGGTTTTGCCATACATTGACATGAATCAGCCATGGGTGTATATGTGATCCCCATCCTGAACCCAGAACTACTCTTCAGAATAATGTTTTTAAAAGTATAAAGCATGATATGTACTATTAAAAGTAATCTAATGTTATTAAAATATTAAACAAATGTGCTGCATAGTAATACCTTATTATTAACACATTAAGTACAAGATCTAGAAGTAGGCCTATTAACAATGGTAATTTCAAATCACAAATGACAATTTAAGATATCTGCAACAACTATATTATGCTAATGAGAATATCTATCCTATTGGTGACAAAAATCATAAATACTATCAGGTCTCTTTTGCTACCCTCATTCAAGGAAATTCCTCATTGGCACTCCTCATTTAAGGAAATGCTAAATTTCACTTGGAGACTAGGAAAATAACAATTCTTTTTCTGTCCAAGTTCACTGATTTTGCTTCCATTTTGAGAGTCTCTGGACTCACTTTAAGAACCCCAACACTAGTGGAAGAGAAACATATTATTGAAAGATATGCATTTACATATATATTTGTATACTGAGCCCAACACGTATTTCATAAATATTTTGTGTGCAAAAGCTTTTTATTTAGACTTGTATGGTATATTATACATTAATCAGCCTCAGTATTTTCTGACCCCAAACAGAAATGTTCAAGACATGACAGAAGATTTTCAATAATTTGGATAGGATTTATAACTACTGTTTAAGAAAATGCAAACTACCGATTCAAGACATTATTTTACCCAGGTGTTTGTGAAAGATATATAAACTATTAGAAACAGTCATTACTGTAACAAATTTTCTTGGATTAAAAAAAAAAATTCTAAGTCATCTTGTTCCCTAGGAGTAACATACATGTTTTAACAGCAAGTTGAAACTCTCCACTGCTTGCCTAAACTCCAGAAACATAAACTAATGTTAATATTAGTCTATAAAGAACTCTTCAAAAGATCGTTTCACCTATATTCTTTTGGCACAGGACATAATCAGCAGTCAAGCTGAGGCTGAGGACAGGCAAGTTTACCTTCCCATTCTTCCCCAACCCAAGCACAAATATGCAGGAGTTGACTAGATAGAAGAATCTGAGTTTGATAAATTCCATCAAACATTTATGGGTTAATCACTCTGAGAGAGAGCCTGTGCCCTTAATAGGTGTCAACAAGCAGAAAAGCTTATAGCCTAACTGGATGAAAAATAAGTTTCACAATTAAGGTCAGGTGTCTTGAGATCCAGATCCAAAACATACTAAGTGGTTCTAGAGGAATGGACAGAGAATTGTCTGGGGCTAACACAATCCATAAGGGCTACTGAACAAGGAAGGAGAGTCATATTCAAACCTGAATGAAGTAATAGACACCATCTGGTAATACTCAGGGCTTCCCTGATTGCTCAGTTGGTAAAGAATCTCCCTGCAATGCAGGAGACCCTGGTTCGATTCCTGGGTTGGGAAGATCCGCTGGAGAAGGGATAGGCTACCCACTACAGTATTGGGCTTCCATTGTGGCTCAGCTGGTAAAGAATTTGCCTGCAATGTGGGAGCTAACTGGAGGAGGGCATGACAACCCACTCCATTATTCTTGCCAGAAAAATCTCATGGACAGAGGAGCCTGGAGGGCTACAGCCCATAGCGTCACAAAGAGTCAGACACAGCTGAAGTGATTCAGCATGCATAGTTACACTAAAAGTAGAGATGAAACCACCCACCCATTTTACAGAAGGATCTTCTGAGCACAGAAGAAGGGTCTTCTGAGCAGATGGCAATACAGCCTTTTAGGCAAGTGACTTTCCAACAAAAGGGGTCTGGGAAATAAGCTGTGTTTTGCCCTACATAAAGCTTAAGCATTGTCAAATTGGTTTCCATTTAGACCCAGATCACGCTATCTGTAGGCTGTGAGAACAATCAGTCTCAGGGATAAAAGCGATATGCACTGATTGAACAAGTCAATCAAATACCGAGTTGAACATGTTTTCTTTACTGAAGGGCTAAAGAATGAAAATCTAGCTAGTCTTGGGAGTTTCTAGTGTGGTGAGAACCAAATATAAACAGAGGACCCCATCTTTCATTGTACAGTCACTGATTTTTTTTTCAAAAGCAATTAAATGCTGTTTCCCCCTAATCAGCAAGAGAAAAAAGAAAAAAAGAGTAGAAAGGTACAGACTGAAAACACAAAACGGCAAAGAGACAAGGAAATGTAAAAAGACACAACAAAAGAGAAACAAGGAAATGTGCCTTCCTCTACACCTCTACTGGAGTTTAATTATGCCGTAACTACAGTCCAGAATACACTGGCTTTTTTAAAGTCATACTACCTTGTTGGGCACAAATTAGACTTTTAAAAAAAGAAAGCCGAAACACTGTTAAACCAAGCCTTCCTATTCTGTACTTATACAAGTGATTTTTCTAGATGTAAATGCAGGATTTCATTTCCTTTAAAAAGTATTTTAAATTTCATCTTTGATTCATCACATTACCTGAACCTATCTGAATTTATGCTAAGTACTTGGAAGCCCCAGAAAAGAGAGGTAGGAAGAACAAGACCAGAAATTTCTAACGCTAACTCCACTTCAAAAATTGAAGGCATGCCCACTCCCAGAGGAGTGGAGGAAAGAGCTGAAATGACAGGAATCCTCTTGGGAGATCTTTTATGTCGGTGGAATGCGCCACACCCAATTTTGGGAACCCTGGTTTAAAAGGGTTCAGATTTTCAGCAGGGTAAAAGTAAACTCCCATTCTGGAAACTCCGTGAAGTGCAGGTGAATTAAAGGACACCTACGTCATTTCCCAGTAATCGTGAATACTAAATAAGACCACATGATCTTTCCCAGGATCAGAGATTAATTTTTCAGTGAGACTTCAGAGGTTACCTACTCCAACTCCTGCCCAAAGCAGTACTACTTTGAACATAAAAAGTGTCATGAAAAAAAGGTCCATGATGATTGCCTTCTATTTGGTATCACTCACAGTTTAAGAATAACACTAAAAAGCCAAAGTGGGGGCTGTTGAAGGATAACACTAAGAAAATAGAATTTCCAACAGTGAAATAAAAACTCTGCAGAAAATAATATGACATTCCAGTTTTTCTTATTTGTAAAGAGATGTGTGGAACAATTAGCTCTTTTGTTGCAAATTTATTAATGCAGAAGACCTAAAAATAGATATTTTTAGCAGTCAAGTTACTACTGGTGAATCACAATGAGTTCATGTTTATTGGACATCTGGGTATTTTACTATAAAACGATCATTCACAATTTTGCTCACTTTTTCCTTACTGCATTGTTTGTCTTACTGATTTGTAGGAGTACACATATTTCATACAAGACATTTTACTGTATCTATATATTTTATGTAGCTTGCCTATTCACTCTCGCAATGGTGTCTTTTGACAAACAGAAATTCTTCATTTTAAAATAGTCCAATCTGTCCATCTTTCCCTATATGATTAACATTCTTTGGTGTGTGCGCTATTTAAGAATCTCTGCTATTCCAAGGTTAGGAATCTGTTTCTCTAAGCTTTCTTTTAAAGGCTTAATCTTTCACACACTTAAATCAGACTTTGTTTTTTTTTTGTATGCTGCTAAAAGGTCAAGGAACAAGTTTTTTTCTATTGGGATATCCAATCGACTTCAGAACTGTTCTACTGAAAAGATGATCCACACTTTATTCTCCACATCCATCACTGTGGCTGCTGTGTGGAGAATACACTCTGAGGGAACAAGTGTGAAAACAGGAAGACCACTTAGAAGACTACTGAAATAAGCCAGATGAAAGCTAGGGATGGCTTTAATTGTTCTGACCCACTGAGGGAGGTACTATTAAATCCCCATTTCACTAATGAGGAAAAATAATTTGCCCGAAGTCAAAGAATTGAAAGATCTACAATGCAGGGTTGTCTGACACCAAATTCTTAACATTCTTTTATACTACCCTACTTTACAGTGGAGGTTTAGGACACAATTCTTATATTCTGATCATATATGCAGACACTTGGCAGATCCCAAATAGATGATTTTTTTTCTCTTTTGAGCCTTCCAAGCAGCTTCTACCAATCAACTGATTTAGCACTGGATGTGAAATGTATTCCTAATGAAAAGAGGGACCAACAACAAATCATCCCCCAAATGATTGGCAGCAAAGCCCAGCTACTCCCAAGGTTGGCTCTGGATATGAGAACAACGTAGTTATGCTGGTTTCACTCAACTGCTTTTAGTTCTCACAAAGAGCACATGATGATGTTACTCTTGTCTGAAGTGCCTTTTAGAAAAATATTTATTCTTTTCATGTCTTTCTGGGCCTCAGTTTCATATCTGTAAGAATAAACAAGTTGGACAATATTAGAAATTGCATAAAAACATCCTGCAAGATTGTTCTGTGTGGCCAATGAGGGGATTTGTTTGTGTGTGTATGTTTTAAACAATTTAAAAAATCAATTGCTATGCCAGTCAAGAGAACACACCTTGTGGAACACTCCTGTTTTGGGGGATGTAACTAACTCCCTGAAGTCAGGTCCTTTAGGGAACTGCTCCACCTGCTGTGCTCTAGAATTCAGGGCTGCTTTTGTACTGAGGCCCACTTGCTCCAACACATCTGACAGAGTATGGTGCAAAAAGCAAAACACACTCCTTTCTGGGAGACAGGGCTTTACTCTGTTGACCAACTTGGGCTCATGAACTCTCCAGCTGCTTTGCTGAACCTTCCTTAGAGTACACACTAGTGTAGGACTCTTCCACTTTCTCTTCTTCACTCTCAATGTCTTGAGGTTGCTGTTGGAATTTGCTGACCAGCTATTACATGCAAAGCACTGTGAAAGGTGCTTTACTTACACTGCTGGTAACTTAACTGCTAGCTTTATTTTTCATCTTACTAGATATCCTGTTAATACCAAGGAGTCACTGAATGAAGCTGTGAGATATGACAGTAAATTTTCAGGATCTCTCAAATCTACAGGTTTCTAGAAACCTGCCCCAGTTGTATGTGCTCTTTTCCTACCAACACGTGCTGTCTCTTTAGGTATATTTGACTCTGCAACCCTATGGACTGTAGCTTGTCAGGCTCCTCTGTCCATGGGATTCTCCAGGCAAGAATACTGGAATGGGTTGCCATGCCTTCCTCCAGGGGATCTTTCTGACGCAGGAATTGAACCTCTTTATGTCTCTTGCATTGGCAGGCAGGTTTTTTACCACTAGCACCACATGTGAAAGTCACTCGGTCGTGTCTGACTCTTTGCGACCCCATGGACTATACAGTCTACGGAATTTTCCAGGCCAGAATACTGGAGTGGATAGCCATTCCTTTCTCCAGGGGTTCTTCCCAACCCAGGGATCGAACCCAGGTCTCCTGCACTGCAGGCAGATTCTTTACCATCTGAGCCACGGAAAGCCCAATAATATTTTTATGAGCAAACGACCAGAGAAAGAGAGATCATGGAAGATGTAGCTGGCTCAGTATTTATTTCTGCAGCAGTTTAGTGAGTACTTGAAAATTTCTAACAAAGTTTAGTAATTTCAATGAATAGATACTACTCAAGAAATAACTGTTGACTTCACAAGTAACAGCACAAATTAGAACAAACAGCTTCCCAATTTGCCTGAAAGCCAATATTATTTCAAGTTCATTCAGGCCTACTGATTTACATTCAAATTCAAAATCTATTAAATAAAAAACTCCATCACCATATCTTATTTTTAAAAAAATCTTTATTTATTTGGCTGTGTTGCGTCTTAGTTGCAGCATGTGGGATCTAGTTCCCTGACCAGGGATCGAACCCAAGCCCCCTGCATCGGGAGCTTGGATTCTTAACCACTGGACTAACAGGGATATCCCTATCACTCTATTTTCAATGAGCAGCATTAGACTATTTTTCTTAAAAGATAAAGGCTTAACCTAGAAAAAGAATTCCTGGATATGTCAAAAATTACCTAGATCAACACTGTCCTTCAGTCACCCAGTTGTGTCCGACTCTTTGTGACCCCATGGACTGCAGCACGCCAGGCCTCCCTGTCCCTCACCATCTTCTGGAGTTTGCCCAAGTTCATGTTCATTGCATTGGTGATGCTGTCCAGCCATCTCATCCTCTGACGCCCTCTTCTCCTTCTGTCCTCAATCTTTCCCAGCATGAGGGACTTTTCCAGTGAGTCATCTATTTGAATCAGATGACCAAAATACTAGAGCTTCAGCCTCAGCACCAGTCCTTTCAGTGAATATTCAGGGTTGATTTCCCTTAAGATTGACTGGTTTGATGATCTTGCTGTCCAAGCGACTTTCAGGAGTCTTCTCCAGCACCACAGTTCAAAGGCATCAATTCTTTGGTGTTCTGCTTTCCTTACATTCCTGCTCTCACAACCGTATATGACCACTGGAAAAACCATAGCTTTGACTATATGGACCTTTCTGTCAGCAGAGTAACGTCTCTGCTTTTAAACACACTGTTTAGGTTTGTCATCGCATCCCCAACAAGAAGCAATTGTCTTCTGATTTCATGGCTGCAATCACCTCCCACAGTGATTTTTGAGGCCAAGAAGAGGAAATCCGTCACTACTTCCACCTTTCCCCCTTCTATTTGCCATGCAGTAATGGGGCCAGATGCTATAATCTTAGTTTTTTTTTTAATATTTAGTCTTAACTGACTCTTCCACTTTCCTCCTTCACCCTCATCAAGAGGCTCTTTAGTTCTTCACTTTCTGTCACTATCAACATTATAATGTTTCAAAATATTTCAATAAATACATCATGAGAGCTTTTCTATATTTAGTTTTCAAAGAAACAATATAAAATCCTTACACAGGCAAATCTAAATATCTGGGCACAAATCTGAATTTGGTCACGGTTCTATGAGGAGAATATCTTCCTCCCCCTTGGGTATCTTTGAAAACTCATCAATTACCTAACTCCTTTACGTATAGAGACGCTTTTCCTCTCTTCTTGTGGACGAACACTACCAAAACTGTCATTCAATTTGAATCATACTAACCATCTGGAGAAACATAAATACTGTCCTACAGAATGGGAAAATCTGTAATGCCTTTGGGTATATCTAAGCAGAGACTTAGGAATTCTGACTGCTGGATTCATACCTTGGCTCTTGTTTCTCTCTCACTCAGTGAACTGGCCAAGTTACAAGTCACTGAACATCAACGGCCCCAGCTCACTCTTTCAGTAAAGCCAACTCAGTAACATGTACTTCACACAGTCCTGTACAATTTAATTAATGCTTATAAAGTAGTTGGAAATTCTTATCTGAAAGAACCTAGCACAATGCTAAATATTACAATCACAACCTTCATTTTGGAAGCAACCTCTTTAAACTTACAGGAAGAAAAAAAGAGCCTAAAAAGGAACTCTAACAGATTTTTTTAAAAGGGAAGGAAAGAGAGAGAGGTTTTTAACATAAATGCTTGCCTATTTTCTTCACAACAATTTGTTTAAGTATTATTGGCTAACATTTGTGCCAAGCACACTGCTGACTACATTGAAGATATTTAAATATCTAGTGCCAACAAGCACAGCTGCTGGACTCTCTACGCCCTCCTCTTGTTCACTCTGTGCCAAATTACTCACACAGCAATGAATGATGAGGCAGCAGCATAGGAAAATGCCAAGTGTGAGTGAGATTAGTAATAAACCAGAAGATCCCTACAGAGGTCAGTGATTAGCAAGTTCCCAGTCGTAATCACTTTTCTAACCCAGTCTTTATCTTATCATTTTATTCCACCTTAACTCTGCATCAACTTCTAGTGACAGGCATCAAACTATAAGCGTCTTCCCAATTAATCCTGCAGAATTGCTACCGTACTAATAAAGGATCTCATTATCCTTGATAAGAACACACTGTCAGACCTGGGCAATTTGAACAAGCTTTAGAAATGACTTTTTGCAACTAAATCCAAGAGAAAGTAGTCCGGGACACAAACATTCATCAGTCCCGCTGTTCTTCCCATGCTCTCCATCCCTCCTCCTAAAGTCAGATTCACAAATTAAACAAATAGGCAGGGATGAGAAGGTTTCTTCCACAAAACAGTTTGCTTTTCAGTCACTGGAAAGCTGGAAGAGAGAATATTAAAATGCAGGATTCAATATGAGAAGGTGAGGTAGGTAGAAATTGGGAATGAATGAACACAGTAGAAAAAGAAAATATATCGATCAATTTTAGTCCCTTATCAAAACTTTCTAGACCATTTCATTGTCCATTTCAGAATCCATATCAAGGTATTCACTACAGGTAGCTCAAAATCTGAACTCCATTCTCTCAGAGATGTTACTTATTAATTACCTTTCTAACTTGTACCTGAAAATGTATTCATATCTATATTGCAGTGTTGCTTTTCCTTAGATTCAGATTTTAAGTGTGTTTCTTCATTTCTCCAACCTCATGAAGTTTAAAACTTAGATAAAAAGATACTTCATTTTTGTAACAATCCAACAAATTATAGAAACAGGAATTATCTCTTCACCTTTGGCTGCATTTGAGGAGAAAACATGGTAAACATGTATTCTCTAACAACAATCAAGTAACCATAGTATCCTAATGTTTATGCCATTTCTTAAATGAAGGATTCAAAATAATTCAACTGATGCTTTACAACTTTCCAGCCAATTCTACTGAGCCAATCCTTCAATACACCTCAATCTTGTCTACTCCTCTTACTCCAAAAATAAAGGAAAAAAAGAGAATCAGGTAAAAATCACAGCATCAAAAACTGGGCTGGGGGAAGACAGAATACAGCATGTTATCAAATTATCTTGGTAATCACATACATAAATTTCTTGTATATAGAATGATAAACAAAACATTAAGCTCATTATTGTTAATTCCTGTGATTTTCTCAGATGTTTCTGTATTCTGGCTGTTTAATTTAAACCATGACCTTAACCAGGCAAGGTCAGTGTCTGAGTCTGTTTTTTATGGCACCCAGGGACCAGAAGGCAGATGCCACTTGTTCAGGGAACACTGGTCTGGAATTCAAGACTTGTTTTGTTTGCATGCCAGGAACAGATTCTACTCCAAGGCTCTATCTATGGCATACAGCCACGTGGAGGCAGAGAGACAGTTTAAGAGAACCATGCTCTAAAATAGCAGATAATGAATGACTGTTAATTAGCTAGTTTCCCTTGACAGCAAGAAATGGAATAAAAAAAGGAACTAGTCAATGGAACTGCGACCATGTACCAACTATCTAGTCAGAAACAGGGCAGTGAAATAAAACTAGCATGGAAATGAGAGCCAGGAGGGTCCTGTCTTTGTGTGAACTAGCAGTGTGACATGCATATATCATTAAACCTCCCCAGGAATCAGTTTCTTTACCTAAAGAAAGGAGTGAGGTGGAGCAAGTTTGGACTGGATGATCTTTATTTCAATAGCCTATGAAACTGACATCCTCATCTACTTTGTTATCATCAATCAGGCACCCTCTTCTGACAGAATGTAAATTTCGGTACTGTCGGCACTAATAGAAGACAGGCTGCTAAAAAAATTTTGGGACTTATGTAATGATGACGTGCAGTTATAAAAATGAATTATATAGGCAGTTCATCATACCTCTGTTTAGTACACTTTGATGTATTTAGATTGTGAAGTTGGTATCTGACTGTAGGAAACTGAAGTTAATATACTCAGGATTATTAAGACTTCATCCTACTCAGATTAAGAAAAACTAAATGGTAATACAATTTCTCATTAGGGCTGAACATTCTCTACCTATACACTGTAGGAAGGTAAACACATTTTGTACACCAGAGAAAATGTACAGATATGGAGCAACAGAAAGGAGACTATTTTCTTGAAACAGAGAAAGCCTCAGATAAAGCCTTAAATCCCTTTTACAGTCTACTAAGATTTAAATAAGGTTCTTGCTACATTTGGGTAACTATGAGGGCAGAGTATAAGACATTTCAGTTTTCAGAATGGCCTCCTGTACTGCAATTTACGGCCAACAGGAAGCTTGGGGCTGGTGCACTGGGATGACCCAGAGGGATGGTATGGCGGGGAGGTGGGAGGTGGGTTCAGGATGGGGAACATGTGTACACCCGTGGCAGATGCATGTTGATGTATGGCAAAACCAATACAATATTGCAAAGCAAAAAAATAACTGAATAAATAAAAGAAACCAAAGGAGGAAAAAAACAAAAAGCAAATTGTTAAAAAAAAAATCCAAAATAAAAAGTTTGTAGCCAACAACAACAACAACAACAACAAAAGTTTGAAAACAGGTAAAGGCTTGCCTCATATTCTCAATACGATATAATCCAGAGTTCATTTGTGAGTCACAACTCAAAATAAGTTTTTTTCAAACACTCCGACTCATAAATGGCTATACAAATCAATTTAAATTACTCACTGTATGTAAAACATTTGTTGAAGGGAGAAACAAAGAAATTAAAGAATAAATGAAGTAAGGAAAATAAGTGGGGCTTCCTGGTAGCTCAGTTGGTAAAGAATCTGCCTGCAATGCAGGAGACTGACTGCAATGTAGGAGAACTGGGTTCAATCCCTGTGTCAGGAAGATCCCTTGAAGAAGGAAATAGCAACTGACTCCAGTATTCTTGCCTGGGAAATCTCTTGGATGGAGGAGCCTGACGAGCTACAGCCCATAGGGCTGCAAAGAGTTGAACATGACTTAACAACTAAACCACCAAAAGGAAAAAACGTAATAATGAAGAGTAGGTATAGGGAAGTGGTGAAGAACAGAGACTCTGGATGCAGGATAACTAGGTTACTCCACTTCTTACTAACACTGTTACCTAACTTCTCTATCCCTTAGTTGCCTCAATGCTGTAATGGTGTAATAAAATTTTACTTCACTGAGTTTTTGTGAGGATAAAATGTATTAACATACAATGTGCTTAGAATAGGGAAAAACACAAGCGCTAATTAAGTATTAGCTACTATTTTAAAGAAAAATATATTGACTAAAAGACCCATAATATTTAGGATATTTATATCCTAATATCTAAATATTAGTGCTTGAGGAAAAAGTCTTAAATAGAGGAGAAAAAGAAGGTAGATTCCTGGGAAATAATTTAAATGGAACTAGTAGAAACTTTCAAAGATTTTCAAAATTCTTTATGCCTTTCATTTCGTTCAAAGTCATTAAAAGCCAATGACTTCACTCTTTCCTTAGCATTAATGAATGGGTAATTCTCTAGCACAATTTGCACACTGGGTCACAAACAATCAAGTTTCTGTTCAACAACTGAATAAGAAGAACGATGTAGCAAAAAAGCATGCAAGGCATGAAAAAGGTGATAAAGAATTTGAAGAGATATGAAAGCATATAAGGACAACCTCAAGTGGATTTTAACAGAGTTGTAGATTCTGCAACATAGAGGATACATGGTAGATGTAGTCCTTTACCTGCTTATTCCTTTCTTCCTCAGGAGTTGGGAAAAATGGTTATGGGAGATTACCTTGGTTCTAAGACATTGGTTCATTCAACACAGCTTGGTTGCTGTCTGAAGCTCATACGAGACAGAGAAGCAGACCATCTTTATCAGGTAAAAAGAAAGAATTAGCATTGCGTGGAGAAGGAAATGGCAATCCACTCCAGTGTTCTTGCCTGGAGAATCCCAGGGACGGGGGAGGCTGGTGGGCTGCCATCTATGGGGTCACACAGGGCGGACATGACTGAAGTGACCAGATGCCATGATCTTCATTTTCTGAATGTTGAGCTTTAAGCCAACTTTTTCACTCTCCACTTTCACCTTCATCAAGAGGCTTTTTAGTTCCTCTTCACTTTCTGCCATACGGGTGGTGTCATCTGCATATCTGAGGTTATTAATATTTCTCCTGGCAATCTTGATTCCAGCTTGGGTTTCTTGCAGTTCAGCGTTTCTCATGATGTACTCTGCATATAAGTTAACTAAACAGGGTGACAATGTACAGCCTTGACGTACACCTTTTCCTATTTGGAACCAGTCTGTTGTTCCATGTCCAGTTCTAACTGTTGCTTCCTGACCTGCATACAAATTTCTCAAGAGGCAGATCAGGTGGTCTGGTATTCCCATCTCTTTCAGAATTCTCCAGAGTTTATTGTGATCCACACAGTCAAAGGCTTTGGCATAGTCAATAAAGCAGAAGTAGATGTTTTTCTGGAACTCTCTTGCTTTGTCCATGATCCAGCGGATGTTGGCAATTTGATCTCTGGTTCCTCTGCCTTTTCTAAAACCAGCTTGAACATCAGGAAGTTCACGGTTCACATATTGCTGAAGCCTGGCTTGGAGAATTTTGAGCATTACTTTACTAGTGTGTGAGATGAGTGCAATTGTGCAGTAGTTTGAGCATTCTTTGGCATTGCCTTTCTTTGGAATTGGAATGAAAACTGACCTTTTCCAGTTCTGTGGCCACTGCTGAGTTTTCCAAATTTGCTGGCATATTGAGTGCAGCACTTTCACAGCATCATCTTTCAGGATTTGGAATAGCTCAACTGGAATTCCATCACCTCCACTAGCTTTGTTCGTAGTGATGCTTTCTAAGGCCCACTTGACTTCATATTCCAGGATGTCTGGCTCTAGGTGAGTGATCACACCATCGTGATTATCTGGGTCGTGAAGATCTTTTTTGTACAGTTCTTCTGTGTATTCTTGCCACCTCTTCTTAATATCTTCTGCTTCTGTTAGGTCCATACCATTTCCGTCCTTTATCGAGCC
>NW_011494638.1:5245417-5245783 GCF_000754665.1 Bison bison bison | reverse complement strand
GCTTCATTCCGTATTCCAAGGCCAAATTTGCCTGTTACTCCAGGTGTTTCTTGACTTCCTACTTTTGCATTCCAGTCCCCTATAATGAAATAATGAAAAGGACATCTTTTTTGGGTGTTAGTTATAAAAGGTCTTGTAGGTCTTCATAGAACCATTCAACTTCAGCTTCTTCAGCATTACTGGTTGGGGCATAGACTTGGATTACTGTGATATTGAATGGTTTGCCTTGGAAACGAACAGGGATCATTCTGTCGTTTTTGAGATTGCATCCAAGTACTGCGTTTCGGACTCTTTTGTTGACCATGATGGCCACTCATTTCTTCTAAGGGATTCCTGCCCGCAGTAGTAGATATAATGGTCATCTGA
>NW_011494638.1:5244302-5245317 GCF_000754665.1 Bison bison bison | reverse complement strand
CTGTGGCTACTGCTGAGTTTTCCAAATTTGCTGGCATATTGAGTGCAGCACTTACACAGCATCATCTTTTAGGATTGAAATAGTTCAACTGGAATTCCATCACCTCCACTAACTTTGTTTGTAGTGATGCTTCCTCAGGCCCACTTGACTTTACATTCCAGGATGTCTGGCTCTAGGTGAGTGATCACACCATCGTAGTTATCCAGGTCATGAAGATCTTTTTTGTACAGTTCTTCTGTGTATTCTTGCCACCTCTTCTTAATATCTTCTGCTTCTGTTAGGTCCATACCATTTCCGTCCTTTATCGAGCCCACCTTTGCATGAAATGTTTCTTTGGTATCTCTGATTTTCTTGAAGAGATCTCTAGTCTTTCCCATTCTGTTGTTTTCCTCTATTTCTTTGCACTGATCTCTGAAGCAGGCTTTCTTATCTCTTCTTACTATTCTTTGGAACTCTGCATTTAGATGTTTATATCTTTCCTTTTCTCCTTTTCACAGCTATTTGTAAGGCCTCCCCAGACAGCCATTTTGCTTTTTTGCATTTCTTTTCCATGGGGATGGTCTTGATCCCTGTCTCCTGTACAATGTCACGAACCTCATTCCATAGCTCATCAGGCACTCTCTCTATCAGATCTAGGCCCTTAAATCTATTTCTCACTTCCACTGTATAATCATAAGGGATTTGATTTAGGTCATACCTGAATGGTCTAGTGGTTTTCCCTACTTTCTTCAATTTAAGTCTGAATTTGGCAATAAGGAGTTCATGGTCTGAGCCACAGTCAGCTCCTGGTCTTGTTTTTGCTGACTGTATAGAGCTTCTCCATCTTTGGCTGCAAAGAATATAATCAATCTGATTTCGGTGTTGACCATCTGGTGATGTCCATGTGTAGAGTCTTCTCTTGTGTTGTTGGAAGAGGGTGTTTGTTATGACCAGTGCATTTTCTTGGCAAAACTCTATTAGTCTTTGTCCTGCTTCATTCCGTATTCCAAGGCCAAATTTGCCTGTTACTCCAGGT